>NW_026947490.1:43626793-43869293 GCF_034190915.1 Cavia porcellus
ATTATGCCTGGCTGTAGGAATTTCTTACAAATCCTGTATAGGAACTTTTGGCTGGTTTTATACATTCTCATCTGTTCCTTAAGCTTCCCCACCCCAGTGTCCTGTTACATACTAGGCAAGCACTCTACTACTGATCCATACTCTTAGCCCCTACCCTTTTTGGTTTGCTTAGTGCTGCTGGGGATGGAACCCAGGAACTAACATTAGGTCAGTGCTTTACCACTGAGTAATATCCCCCATCCTATTTTAAGCTTTTAATATACCTGAAGAAAATCCAGCAGATTAACTGTAGGACAGATCCCCACCCACACATATGGATCCACACATTCACAGTAAAATAATGTGATTTCCCAGTGAACATTCAGATTTCTCACCCACACTGGGAATTTAACCATCTGCCTGTTCTCTGGTACTCTACTGCAGCAGAATGCCTTTTCCTCTTGATTCACAGGGTCCTCGTGGGTACACCAAACGCAGATTCCAAAAACAGCACTTCAGTGAAATACTCTCAGGCTATGTTCAAGTGTCGTACGCACACCAACCCTGGCTGACGATGCCCCAACTAAACATGGCTCAAGGTGATAGGTCATTGCCAAAGTTAAAGTGGATTCTGCACTTTGCTTTTTCTTGCTAAAGTTATCCAATCATTCTCCCACTTGTCCACATGTACACTCATTTTCTCTCCCACAAATATTGGGTACCTATTAAGTTACTAAATGCTTGGATATACTGATGAACAAACGAAAATTCTGTGTCATCCTAGGCCTTGAAAATTAATGGTCAAAAAACATTAAGACAACTGAGAGACCAGAGAGAAGGTGGATGTTTGAATATAGATTAGAGAATTAGGAAAGGCCTCCTGAGGAGCTTCCCAAGTGAGTAGAGGGGCACATAATGCTTAGCTGGGACAGTCTGAGAAGAACCTCTTAGCAGAGAGGAGGTGCCATTCCGAAGTCCAGAGCTAGGATAGTGTAGCTAGAATGGGGAGTAGAAGAGGTTGGTAAGGTGAACTGGGGCTAGATCATAAGGGCCTGTTGGAGCAGGGTTAGGTGTGCAGTTTTTTAGTATGTGTGTGTTTAGTGGGGGGATATCATTAAAACCAATTTTAGGTTTCATATTTTAGGTAGATATGATAGAATGGATGTTTTTAAAGGCTCACTTTTGTGTAGTAAAAAATATGTTTGAAATCCTATGGATGTGCCTGGGTTCAAAACCCAGCCGAGACTTACTGGGACATCACATAGCTTATTGGGCTTCAAACCCATCACTCTGTAAAACTAAAATCAAGGTATTTACAATGATTCCCTTGAAAGGATTGAGATAATAGAAGCAAGTACACAGAACCATGCTCAATAAATAGGAGCTGTTTAATTACAATTATTTGTTCAAGTCCTTACTTCCTCCAAAATTTGTTATCATGAAGAACTTAGTGTTATTATTAAGCAAGAGTTGCCATGATTCTGTTCAGTACAAGGTGTCAGGAATGTCCTCCAGTGCAATCAAGCATGACTAGTTTGAGAAATGTTTGTTACTGTACCGGACACACTCTTAAGTTTAGTTGCTTGCTTGAGACTATCAGACAGTGTATGCTTCCTTTGCTGACAGACTCACTGTGATGAAAATTGCCCAGATTAAACACAGCATGTGGTGATGACAATGAGTTACATTTTGTTAGAATTTTCAATGGAGTTGATTGATATTTTATTGCAAGTTTCTTATTTGCTTGCAGGTAACAAACATTTGAGTTGTGGACTCTGAAAAGCATCCAGCAAAGATTACTTCTCAACCCAAAGCTAGCTTCCTTTTTTCTTCCAAAGAAGAATGAGGACATATCCTGTGGAGAAGACTGAGATTACAAGTGGACTGAGGTCACTCTGGCCTGGCAGCCCAGTGCATCCTGGGGAGTGGCTGGCACCTAAGCATGCATGATGTTGACCTGTTAGGAAAGGTGCAAGGGCAAGACTTTGAGGTTACTTTTCTATACTGATGCTCATACAAATGACTTACCTTTTTAGTGTCTTTACCTGCCAAATGTTATTATCAGTCCCAAGGGGCTGAGAAGTGGCTATTGAAAAATGACAAAAGGTATGTGAAAAGAAGTTTGTAAATCTCACTCATTCCATAGATTTTTTGTGTGTTGCTCTTTAAATGAAGTTACACTCATGTTTATTAATAACTATTACACAGATTCCTTAATTTTTTAAAAATCAGACTGCACTTCTCAAAACAATACATATTTATACCCTGACAGTTCTCCAAGATTAAACTAACCCACGAAGTCCCCTTGTGAACATATTTTAGTGCACATATGAAATTTTCACTGGCAGAAGAGGAAAGAGTAAACCAAGTGTAGTGGTGCATACCTGTAATTCTAGAACTCTGGAGGCTAAGCCAGGGGGATGGAAAGTTTGAGCACTTGGTGGCAGAGACTCTGTCCCAAAATAAAAATAAGAAAGAGCTGAGGACACAGCTCAGTGTGAAGGCCCTGGCCTCAAGTTCTGGAAATACCCTTCCCCAAATTCCTTCTAGACCATGACAGAAGAAGTATGATGAAATTCCCCAAATTCCTTCTAGACCATGACAGATGAAATATGGGCCACAAATGTGATAATATATGAAATGAGAGGAAAATTTGATAAGAAAATACTTTGAGAAAAGGAAAATTGTGAAATTGACTTTAATGATTTATTTAAAACTATTGCTAAACATATTATCCTTTCAACATGTAATCAATATTTTTAAATGTATGAATAAGATGGTTTACATTCTTATTTTTACGTGAAATCATTACAACTGGCTAGATAATTTATCTTCACAACACAGCTGAGTTCAGATTAGAAACATGCACTGCTCAAGTCACATGTGGCCAGTAGACGTCTTATGATATCATAAGTATAGCCTTTATGTGTGTATGTGTGTGTATGTGTGTGCAAGCATATACACAATGTATTAAATAGTTGCTGATTTAACAGTTTAGAGACCATTACCTCCTGATGATTTGGGAGAAATATATACCAGCAGATATAAACAAGCAGCACCTGGAAATGTCATGCTACTGATGCCGGCTGCAGCTCAGAAGGCTGGGATGGGAGCCTGTACCACTGTCTTTCCCAGGCATGAGTGCTCATGTGTTGGGCTCCTGGTTGTGGCTTCCATTTGCCCAAGCAGGACCTCGTGCTTTGCTCACTGCTTGGCCAGCAATGAAGGACTTAGATGGACGCAGGCTGGCAGCAGCTGAGAAAAGAAACAACCTCCTGAAGAGACATGCTGGAAAACATGCTGGCAGGCATGTTGATGGCATTTCTGTATCTGCTCAACCCTGTGCAGGCTCCTATTTTGCTGCTTAGAGAAGTAGAAACCCTATGAAATGCAAGGAAATATCTTCCCAAGTCCATACAATCTTCAAGCTGCACAAAAAAATAACGAAACAAATAAACAGATAGATTAAATCCTCCACAGTTTTGGAGGTTAACAGTGTATGGTGGAAAATTATGCACTCCTGTGATTTGGTATTTGCTTCTTATGTACATAGAAAGAGAGCTCATTACTGTTTTCACTGAACATTGCCAATATTGAGTAAGTTTTTTTGAAAATATTATGAACAGCAAGGCTGATTTCCCACCTTAAAATCATTATCAGACCCCTTAAATAGACCTCTCAATCTATTCTCTATTTTTGCCCTGAGGTTAACCAAAACTTGAATTCAGTGTTCTTTATTCTTGTATTTCCATTTAGACTCTATTACATAGGGAAATATTCTTTTAAAATATAGAGGCTCTCTTTGCACAATTTGAACAACATAGGTCTGGAATACTAAATCCTACAAGTTGCTTATTTTACTCAACAAAATGTGAGGTGAGTTGTCGGGAGAACACAACTGTTTATTTTAACTGCTATGGAGCATTCCAGTGCAGGAACATACAAACATCGGCTTATTCTCATTATGGTTGCTTTGTTTTTGTTTTATGCTATGGCAAACAGTGCTGCCAAAATACACATTATGTTCCTCCTTGTGCTGCCAGGCACCAGAGTAGATCTCTTGTTAAGGAGCGGCATGAGCAACCTCATTCAAACACCCTAAATTGTGTACAAATTTATGCTTCCATTGGGAGCTCATAAAACCCTTTCTCTAGATCGTCACTAGTATTTGGTCTAACACTCAGATCACTAGTCTTTAGAATACCAGATAATAAAGTGGTTCTACTTGACATTTCCCTAATTATCATTCAGGCTTAGTATATTTTTATACATTTACTTACCATTCATATATTCCTTGAGTTGCTTGCCTCTACTCTTTTTCTGTTAATTTACTCATGAAAACCTTAACAAAGGCCTTAAAAACCTGCTCATGAATATTAAAAACAATCTGTATGGTACACTTAAGATATTAACCCACCTAGATTTGAGTTTTGAAGGTCTGATCTAATGTAGAAATATAATACTAGAATACATAGGGCTGCTAAAAATATTTTATAAAAAGATATATTTCCTAGCCAAGATGCCCATCAACTCATGATGGATATATAAAGTACCTCTGCAAATAATAAAGTATGCTGCAATGGAATATTTGGTAATAAAAAGGAGTGAAATGCCAATATATTGTACAGTGTAGAGGAAATCCTAAAAACAGTAGGCTAAGTGCAAAGGTAGTTAAAAAGTCTAAATATTGTTGACCCCATTCTTGATACAGCCAGAGTAGGCAAATACATGGAGGCAGGAAGTAGATGATGATTAGGGCTTGGAGTATTGTGAGAAATGGGGAGTAGCTGGTAAATGGCAGAGGTTTAATTTTTAGGGGAGATGAAAGAACTTTAAAATTGAAGGGATAGTTTCACAATTATATGAATGTGCTAAAAATCATGAGGAAAATTATATGGAATGTGAATGATACTTCAAAACTGTTAAGATCAATTTTATTTTGTAATTGTGAAAAAGGAGAATGCCTGTCATTCCTCTCAGTGAACCTGGGAAATGAGCTTAGTGAGTCTGCTGCAGGACTGTCTCATACAGGGTGCTGAGCTCTGCAAAGTGGTGAAGGGTATGGAGTTGCAGCTCTGTATCAGCAGATGAGATGCTTCCCATGGACTTCCTCCATTTTTCAATCTCTTAGAAGGTCTCTCACTGCTTAGTGTAGAATATCAGCATTTTTCCTACTGCACTGCTCTCACACACAAGCCAGTTATTTCACGAGTTCTTAGTGCTGAAAAAACAGTGAGAACTGGGGCTAAGCTGATGCTGAAGCAATGATTCACCTAACATGGTGCTAAGATTTGGCCCTAAAACGTCCTCCCAAATTCTCCAGTGAGTGGAAGGTGGCTGGGTCATGGCAGTGCTGTTTTCAGTGGATTTATCCATTAATGAATTGGGTGCCTAAATACTTGGAGATGAGACCTGATTGGAGGTGGCTCACTGGGAATGTGACATAAAAAGTTGCACATATTATTTTTGGCCTCTCCCTGCACTATTATCTAACTGCCATGAGATGAGCATCTTTCTTGTCTACAGGCCTCTCCACCATTCTGTTTTATATCTTGGAGCCTGGCAACCAAAATGGCACTTCTGAAACTGTGAGTCAAAATAAACTTCTTTAAGTTGTGGATGACAGCCAGTGTGTTTCAGCGATAAGAAAGTGACTACACAGAAAATGGTAAGAAAAGTGAGAAGTGAGGTCACTGCTGTGACTACCTTACCATGTGGTTCAGAGGCATTTAAAACTGATTTGCAGGAAGAGACTGGAAAATTTTGGAAATTTTGGTTAGAGAATTCCTAAAGTGCTATAAATTGAGCTTGATTAAAAATGTTTGTCAAACTCAGAAGACCAGAATCCTAACAGAAATGCAGACAGGAAAGACCAGCTCATGAGATTTCAGTTGGGAACAAGAACTCCACTGGAAGTTGGACTAGAGACCATGTATGTTACACTCTCACAAGAAATTTACTTTGTTTTGTAAATGTCCTGAGATTTTTCAGGAGAATGAAATTAAAGGTGGTAGACTAATTAATCTGGCAGTAGAAATTTCAAAGCAGCCCAACGTTCAGGATGTAACATGAGTACTGCTGACTTCTTTCAGCCAGATATATAGTAAATCAGGAGCAAATAGCAAAGGTGAATAATTCAAAATTTTCAAGTTTTGCCAAAAAGGTAGTGCCTACAAAGTTGGGGCAAAAGAAAACATTATTACTAAAAAAATTAGTATTAAAGAAAAGCAAACCATTTTGGGTCAGGATAATAAAAAAAATGACTTGAGGGCATCTCAGGAGTCAACAAAACCCACCTTTCACTGGCTGGTGGGTCCACAACTATAAAGTACTCATTTAAAAAGAGACCTTCCCAGGAAATTGGTTTCCTGGGATTACTTTTACAGTACTCAACCACTGAGACACTCAGAGGCAGCCATGATACAAGGGGCCTTGCTACTCCTCAAGCTGGCAGCAGACTTTGGCATCATTCACAAGGTGCTGGTTTTATAGGTACACAAAATCCGAGCATTGTGATGTCAAGGAAAATTCTACTCAAATTTTTAAGGAAGACTTATGACGTCAGGTAGTGTGTCCCTGAGAAGCTAATACCAAAAACTGTAGCAGTAAATCCCAAAATGGAAAGGAAACTCCAGGAAGTTCAAGGTACCACGCACATTAAATGTCTGCTGAGGAAAGCCCAAGGCCTGTTCCCCTTAGCAGGTCTGCCTTCCCTTAATCACAGTAGCAATTCCACACTATTTTTTGGTCCTTGCTGTATACCCTGGGCTATACATCTAACATAGAGCAAGGCTGATCTCTGAAACAGATGTCATTAATTGCTGCCAACAGTCATGCCCATCCCCTGCTCCATACTAGCAGTACTGATTCTGTCTTGCTGTCAGTCTTCTAATGCGACTAGAAAAAGAGTTCTACTTGAAGTTAGTGATGTCCTACTCCCCCTGCACAGGAATGGCTTAGCCATGTTTACCTTGTGCAATTTAGGCCAACAGGATAGATGAGAAATTATGCTGGACGGTTCTGAGTAAGTTGTCCTTGCAGCTAGAAACACATAGACCAACACACTCTTGCTTATCATTCTGCAGAATGTTGTCCACCTGGCATGTAAGCATGCCATATTAGTGGCTATCATTTACCTTCAGGGAAGGATAACTTGAATAAGAACTACTACCCTGGGCATAGCAAAAGTAGGAAGAAGAAATGTTGGGCCCCATCCTTAGGGATGTGGGTCAACTGCTAAACTGGTCAACTCTGGAGCATGTTTGGAATGCTCATGTTAGAAAATAAATTCTGCATTTGTGCAGAAAGAATCCTAATACCCTCCAATAAAATACA
Source organism: Cavia porcellus (assembly GCF_034190915.1). NCBI lineage: Eukaryota > Metazoa > Chordata > Mammalia > Rodentia > Caviidae > Cavia > Cavia porcellus. The sequence continues at coordinate 43,634,108 of NW_026947490.1, forward strand.
CATATTAATAATAGTATCGTTACACTTCCATAATTTTCCAGGCATGTGCTAAGCCTTGGATAGATATACCATATGATCCCCTGGGCAATCCTATGTGTGAACATCATGATCCTCAGTCAAGGCTTAGGAAATAATGCCCCAAAGCAGGAAATCAGGATTCACATCTGGGCTCAATGCCTCTTTAAAACTATGCTCTCCATGTTGTATATTACATGGCCTCGAGCTCCTAACTTTGTCTTTTTACATTCCACGGTACACATAGAAATGCTTCTTTTGTATCTGTTAAATTTGAGAGATGAATGAGACTGTCAATGATACAGTCCCTTACCATAGAGATCTGAGGCCCATAAGTGCTAAAGCAAATCACTGCCAGAGCCAGAGGTAGAATGCAAGTCACTGTCCCTAAAAAAGACACTATTTCTACAGAAGTAAAGGCAAGTACATCCAATGGGGCACTGTAATCCAGAAAGTGGCTGGTTACCTGGGGTTTGGGTAGGATGGTGAGTGATTGAAACCAGGCACAAGGCTTCTTTTTAAGCCTTGTAAATGTTCTAAATTAGGACTGAGGTGACAGGTGCCCAAGTGTGTACATTTACTAAAAAATACTGAAATGAGCAAATTTTATGACATATAAAATACATTTCAATATTGCTTTTAAGCGAAAAAAAGTAAAAATTGGCATTATCCAGTAAAATCTTTTAGAACTCCAATCTTGATTAAAAAACTACAATATGGCATCCAGGATAATGTATTCACAGGTCTGCCTAATTTCGAGGACCTAGAAGTCTGGTTTCATCACCTGGCCACCTTTCTCAAATACTATAATATCTTATAACTGCTAAATGCACAGGCTATAATCAGGGAGCCTAGGGTTCCAGGTCTTGTATTAGCTTGTTCTGGGACTCTGGGTTATTTCACGTCACTGATCTTGTCTCCTTCTGAAATGATACTCTCACCTCTAAAATGGGGATAACGATGTCTCTCAAGAAGAATGCTTTAAATAATGCATTTAATACTCCTGGCATAGTGTTTAGGAAGGAAATAGGCATACCCTTCACATGGCTGGCCCAGGTCATTACCATCAATGTCTCTTCCTTACAGAGGCATTATCTGACCACCTACCTCAAGTGGGTAAGGCCCATTACTCTTTGTACCCTTTTTATTTTCTTCTTAGCACTTGAAGAATTGGTTTCCCCTCCCTTCCTCCCTCCTTTCCTTTTGTCCATTCCTCCTCTTAGGCTGAGGTCTCCATGATGGCAGAGATCTTGGTTTTGTTCCATATTGTCTCTGCAAAGCCAGCCCCAGTGTTGATGAGTACCTTGTAGCTCAGATGCAGTGTTCTGGTATGTAGCTTCTATGGCACTAGCATATGTTAAGACTATCTCTTGTATCTGGCTACATTCTTCTTGGGCTTTCTTTCCTCAGTGGTTCAGAGTCAGCCTCACAGGAGCAATGAACAAAGGTAAAATTGATGTAACCCAGAGGGGTAAGGAGCTTGAAATGGAGCTAAGGATACAGGTTCCTGAACTGAGTCGAGCAGAGGGCAGGCAAATGATTGTAAAGGAGAAGACGCTGAACTGTGAGGAGTATGGATGTCAACAAACAACCAACTTCAGTTAAATGACCAAGATGGATCTTCCATGGGGTGGAGAAGCAGCAAAGTGTATACAGAACATTGCCTATGAGCTGTATGGAAGGTGAGGTTAAATACACTGGTTGATGTACAATCTTTGTGCACATGCTTGCTTTGAAGACTGAAGTTGAATATATATATAACTGCAGTATTTTGCACTAATTTTTTTTTTGCAAGGCAGGTGCTTATGAGCTAAATCCCCAGCCCCAACTAAATTTTATTATATCTATAAAATTAGGGACTTAACTGTGTAAACTCAGGTAAGTATGCAAATGTAAACGATTCTAGTACTGATTTTTTTTTTTTTAAGAGTAGGAAAATTTATTGGGGAAAAAGAAAGAGGGATAGGAATAGCTACTGAGGGGCAGGAGGGGTCCTGAATAGGTTGCCCTCTAGCACTGAATTTTAGGAAGACTAGAGCCCTTTTGAGATCCAGACATTAGGGATTAAATACAAATATCTCCACAAATACTTAATTTTCTCTGAGGGAAGTGAAGCAGGTATTTTTCTTTGGAATTTATTGCTTATTCAATTAACTTCTCACTTGTTTAGGTTTGTAAGTGTTGGGTTGATCTGATTTTTTTTTTCCCTGCCTAAAGACGAGTTCCTCAACTCTCAAGTAACTTTAGTAACAAGAAAAGGCCATGCGTCAAAATACTTCATTGTCATTATGTCCCTTCTTTCCCTTTCCTCCTTCAAACTAGGCACACAAATGGAAGACCATTGCTTTCATAACTTGCAGCTGTGTGCCTCTGGACAAGCCACTTATTCTGATTAGTTTCCTAAGAAAAGGAAGCAATCAAACAATCAGCAAGGTTCTTTCTGGTTGTAATCTGATAAAAGTGCAGCAGGAGCAAGTCTGTGGATTTCATTTTAATTTAGTATGCTTCACTTAGTTCATCTACTCACTCAATAATTATTGACAAAGCACCCACTTATACACCACAGATGTGGGAGGAAGTGTTGCACAGCAGTTCAACAGCCTTGGACTTGATCTACTTGAATCCACTACTCCCACTTGTTACCTGTGTCACAGGGGTTACAAATCAGCACCTGTTGTTAATCTATAAAATGGGCTAACAACTGTACATCTCATAGATCTGTTGAAAAATTTTAAGTATCTATAACAAACTTAGCAAAATGCATGGCTGCTTCTACTACTGAAATACGAGCTGCTTTTGTTATTCTTCTAAATTTTAAGGACAGTGTTCTGAATCACACAAAAACCTCAGCCTTGGGAAGCTTACACTTTTAAGAGGAAACACAAGTAAACACAATTATCAGTACAAGTTTCAACTGTGTCAAATGCCACGAAAATCAGAAATATGTGACAGTGGGGTGAGAAGCTACTTTCAGTGTTCAAGGAAGGATTCCTGGATGACATCTGAGCTACCACATGCATAGGGACAAAAGCCAGGTACTGCATAAAGCTGGAGGTGGGGACAGGGAAGGGGTAGTGGGCACAAACTACATAGTTCTGTGTCTGGAGTAGGCTGGTATTTTCCAGAAAAAACAAAGAAGACTTGAGGCTAATGAGTAGCGTGAGACGTGGTGCAAACACTAACACAGCTTTGCAAAAGCAGTTAAGCATATCCTCACTTCAAATTTGCAAGGAATCCACTACAGAGTTTTAAGCAAGAAGAGTATAATCAGATCAACAGTTCTTAATAGCACCCCCTTTGGCTACACTGTGAAGAACAGACTGTCAGGCAAAGGAGGAGTGGAGGAGTTCTCATCAAGAGGCTGTAGCAGTCATCCGGGGTGGAAACACCTCAGCTACATAGAACGAGCACGCGCACCCTTGGGTGGAGGAGGGCACGAGGGACACACTCAGGAGACGCAGAAATTAAGCGGACAGATGTGGCTTGTGGGCGCAGGCTTCCGTCCCACTTGTCTTAGTGCCCGTCCCACGGGCCCTGTCTCCCACTCCTTTCCTGAAACCAGAGTAGTGAAGCATCTAGCCAGGCGCCCTGATTCAGGTTCCCAAGTGGCCTCTTCCTGGACATAAGATCCGAGGACCTTCAGAGCCGCAGGACACTCTACACAGTGAGCGGACTCCGCGCTCCCCGGCCCGCAGCTCCCGCAGGACGCGGCCTCTGTGGCTTCTGCGGCCTCCTCGCCCACCCTGGCCGGGGCTGCGCGGTTCACCTGAATACCCTGCAGCACCCGCACCACTCGTCCATTTCGAAAGACACATTGTGGTCCTCGCTCTTCTCGACGGACCCCAGAAAAAGAAGAGAACAGACCCGTTAGTGAGTGGCCAAAGGAGCCGGGTCTGGAGCAGCCAGAAAGTACCAGGGCGGCTTCTGCTGCTCCAGGCACCTCCCAGTTCTGGGCCCGGTGAGGCGCGAGCCAACAAAACCACGTTCTATTGGCCTCCAGAGGATCGGCCAATCACAAATGTCGCTAGCCCGCCATTCCTTGTGGGAATTGTAGTCCATGGTCTGGGGCCACGGTAAGTGGGCTAGGAAGGTGGTGGCCAGGGTGGTAGGGGTCAGAGTGCTGGGGATCGGGGTGTGGGTGGGGATAGGGTGGTGGGGGAGTGCTAATCTGATCTGTGGAAAGCATTTTTGACTGAGACAAAAGGCAGGTACCTGCAGGAAATCTTAGAATGGCAAGCTAAGGAGCCCCAGACATGGTCTAGTACTCCCGTGGAAAAGTCACCGATGACTGAGACAAGGGTGATACTCTGAGACGAGTGGGCCAGCGGGAAACGGGAAGCTGAAGTGATTATCCAGAGGCAAACTTCTTATGGTTCATGCCTTCCTTCAGCAAACAGACTTTTTTCAGGCTAAAATCACTGTGTTTCAGGCTTGCTGAACTCATGGACTCACTGTGTACCCAGCCTGGCTCAGAACTCCCTGCTATCCTCCTGCCTCAATCTCCTGAGTGTTAGGATTATAAGCACACACCACTGCATGGGCCCCACAAACACAGACTGAGTAGCACTCATTAAGCACCAGACAAACACTGGCTTCTCAGTGGTGAACAAGAAACTGTTGTGCTTTCCTGAGGTTTGTTACATAATGGAGGAATCAAGTCAAAGCAGGGGTGACTGAGGAAACGTAGCATGATAACCCTAAAACTGCCTCACACTTCAACTGAAGAAAAAAGGAAGAGGCCTACTTTAATTTGAAAGACCAGATCAGCCTCTCTGAGAAAGATGCATTTGAATGGAGCCCTGAGAATGAGCAGGCATAGGCCAGGAGAAAGCAGGAAAGAACTTTCCTGGGAGCTAGCCAATGCAAAGGCCCTGGGACAGGAAAGTAAAGACTTCCCATGGCTGGAAAATAAAAGGAACAGGGTCGGGAAGAGCCAGAGGCAGTGGGGTCAGAAGAGCAGGAAGGCCCAGAATCTTTTAAGACAGGCACAGAGTTTAGGTTTTATTCGAAATGCCTTTGGAGGCCAGGAATGGTCCTAAGTATTTGGAAACACTGTCCAAGGGGCGCACAGCCATGCCTGGAGAGCAGGGTGTCTCCAGCACTGTGTTTATGTTTCTAGCAGAGCACCACAGTACAATGAAGAAATCCGTGTTACTGTTATTCATAACCTCAGGCACCTTGAATTGAAGCCCCTTGTTGTCCTCCAACTGACTGAATAGCCTTAATTTGTCAAATTTGCCCTCAGCAGAATTTAGAATCTGTTGCTCTGTGAAACAGCAAGAAATGTTTGGGTCTCTATGTTCAACAACATGTGACTTGATTTCTCTTTCTGCCTGCTAACACGCTAATACTAGGAATTGAAACAAGGGTCTTTGCACTAAGTTGCATCCCCAGCTCTTTAATAACAAAAAAAAAAAAAAAAAAAAAAAGATTTTTTAAAAAATTTGAGACAGACTCTCCCTATGTCTTAAGTTGCCCAGGCCGGGCTTGAATTTGTCTCTTTCTGCCTCAGCCTCCCAGAGTGCTGGGATTACACGCCTGTGCCATTATGCCCAGGTGAGCTGTCCCTTTTTCAAAGGTTCCTGATTAGACTTTCAGACTGGATTCAAAGTCCTGAGATGTGGCTATCTCTATTTCTTGGGCAGCTTTTTATGTGAAGGGAGGTGGAGATGCTAGAATCATTCCTTGCTTTCCCCAGGATAAATCCTGCTACCACGCAGAATCCTGAGTCATAACTAAAATGTCAGGAAGAAGAATACCAAGTTAAAAACTTTGAACAGGTCAAAGGAGGTTTTGTGTTGCTTATTTTATGAAGGATATCATTTACCCTGGCATTGCCTCCGACTGGGAAGAGAAGCTCCGGAGCATCTGAGCGGTTTCATCACTGCAGCCCATAACATTCCTTACGAGAGAGCACAGGCTTTCTGGGCTTCCACTCCACCTGATGTTCAAATTCTGAGGCTACAAAACCCCCAAAGTGAGCTCAGCAATTCTTCCCGAGGAGATAGTACAGCGGAGCCCACTCCCGCTGCTGCTCCCTCTTTCTACCACACGGTGGCGCCAGAGGACGCAGCATTCACTCTATAGGCCTGGCTAGGCAGGGCACCATTCTGTTTCAGTTCCCTGGGTTTCTAGCATTAGTAATGTGCTTTATTTACCTGCAGAACAGAGCTCCTAAACCCATATGGTTTCGCTGATTTTCTGTCCTGTAATCTGTTTAAAAGTCAGGCAACATTTCTTATTCTTGTATGTGCTCCTGCATACGCAGGTATGTGAAGTCTCCTTCCAAAGTGGACGGCTGATTCTCTTTCCCGTTGCCTTCATGAAGGTGGTCTGCAGGGTCAAAGTGAGTCCGTAAGTCTGAAAACCAGGGTCAGGTCCCGCCTTTGCCAAAAAGTAGGCAAGTTATGTAACCCCTCTCCAACCTCAGTCTCCTTACTTCGAAAGTGGGGGTAACAAAGGTTTCTACCTCAGGAGGCAAACACTGAAGAAAAACATTCTGTTGCCGGGCACATTTTCATGACCATCTTGTAGGTCCCTTTCCAAACCCTGCTAAATGTCACTCTTGGTTCGTGCAGACCTTGTCGGGTTCCCTGTGGAGTTCCACATGTTTTCAGCTCTTTCTTAGAGGTGCTGCCTAATTTCAGCCAAGAATCTCCATCTCTGAGAGAGAGACAGAGACAGAGAGGTTGCCAGAGACCACAGTTTTGTCCTCTGTATTTTAGGACTAAGCTTCTAAATGCTCACAATATGTAATAAAAGCCAGACTTGTGCTGAGACAGTCCTGACAAAATTAAATCAAGGATAATATATAAAATAGAACGCCAAGACTGTAACAAAAGACATTTTATATTAATGGTTTCATATGTAACATATTTCTGTTTAATTTTGAAGATATGTTTCTATGCATTAATATTATCATCTGGTATGCTATTTATTATAATGAAAGATGTTTATAATAGAGTCTACCAGTGTCTAATCCGTTCAGGAACTCTTCCTGCAGGAGACTGGCTGGACGTGGCACAGACATGTTCCAGGTGGGGGCGCTGTTTCGCTGCCTTCAGGACACCCTGAGACTTCTGGCCCGCTGGGAACATTTGCTGCTGGTAGTCTGTTCCTGACTCTGGTTGCAGACACCTGCCGACCAGCTGCTGTGCTTCTGTGCTAACCATCACCTAGGTGAGCTGCGCTGCCCTGAGAACGCCTAGGCTCTAGAATCAGGCAGAAGGAGGGCCGAGTCTCACTTTTCGGTCATTTCATGAGTGACCCCAGCTAATTCCAGGATATCCGAACGTGGGCACTGATGAACATGGATATTCGCACCTATGGCAGGCAGATTCTGGGTTCAGGACATAAGGACCACTGAGGGCTGGACCAGGCAGGGCAAAACTTTTACAACCTGAATCTTCAACCAGTATATCAAGGACTGCTGCTGACGGCTATTGGTGTGGTAAGAGAGGCTGGCTGGGGGCCGGATAGCTGGGAGCGGGGCACGGATAGGGAAGAGAACTGATGGAAGCGGTCTTCTCTCTGCACTGGGGTCCCCCGATGGCTGCACACTCACCCAGGCCGAGCACCCCCAGGCCAGATACTCCAAGGCTGCGATACCCAGCGTCCAGTTGCAGTTCTGCATCTAAGTTCCTTTTTCTTTATTTTATTTTGAAAAGCACTTTTCAGCTTTATGTTTTAAAACTTTCATGAATTTCCAATAGACTTTGTTATCTAGGATAATTTTAGATCTATAGGCAAATCACGAAGCTTCCCCAATTATTATCTTTTTACATGGTAATTAGGACATTTATGATCATTAAGGAACCAATAGTGATATATATGTTTCTGTTGACTAAAGTCCATGCTTGGTGTCTTTTTTCTCTCCGAAGATCTTATCCAGAGTCAGTACCGTGAGCATTATGTCTCTTAGGGCCACCTTAGCTGTGAGGCTCTCAGACTTTCCTCCTTTGTGATGAGATTGAATGCCTCTAGGCATTTGGAGTTTGTGTGATGTTTCTCTCACAGCTGAGCTGGGGTTGTAGGTCTGTGAAGACCGCAGGGGTTAAGCGCCACTCTTGTCTGTCACATAAAACTGTATAAGGTGCCATGGTCACTGTCATGGGGAGAAAAGAAGAGAACTGGGGGCGCCTTTGTATGTGTGTTGCAGTGAGCATGTGTTTGCATTTTTAATCATGTCTAGTCCATGACTTTTGTCATCAGGAATCATCAGCAGCATAATTTGTTTTCTTTGTGTTGTAAATATTTTGAGAATTAAACTACAACTGTTAAATTTTTTTCTTAGTAAGACTGTGTATTGAGTATTCCTACCAGATGTGTTTTATTTTATTTAATTTTCCCTCTCTCCTTGAGACAGAGTCTCTCGTTACCAGCACTGGTCTTGAACTCATAGACTCCAGGAATGTTCCGGCTCCAGCCTCTTGAGTAGCCAGGAAAATGTGGCATCCGCAGCTGGACTCCTGACAAACACAGGCACAGAAAATCTGGGTCACACACAGCAGAGAGGGTTCCAACCCCGGGCGGAGCGTTCCGGAGCTGAGAGCCCAGAGGAAAGCACGGCGCGCCCAGCAGCTGAGGGCGTCTCCGCGGCCACCCGAGAGGCAGGCGGGGGTTTTACAGCAGAGGAACCCAGCCCCGAGGGTGAAGAGCGGAGGGAGAAAGGCGGCGTGGGCAGCGGGCTTGCAGTTGACTCGGGCGGCCTTTCTCAGTCCCCAAAGCAGCCCACCCTGGAACTTCTGTCGCCCCGCGCGTCGGCACCTGAGTGCGCCGCCAGCCCGGACACCTGGGTCTCCTCCCCTCCACTGGGCGATCGCCTCCTGTCTCAGTCCCCCTGCTCTCTCTAAGAGGGTTTCGGGTCGGTGGTCTCCTACCTGGATCACGAACTCAGAGATGGGAAGGGGACCTGAGGAAGAGAGAAGGGGAAAGGGAAATCAAAACGATCCCCGTGGTTACCTAGAGAGAGACTCCGGACCCGCGCAGTGCCATCTGAGCCCTGCACAAGTCTCACTGGGAACCGCTGGCAGCTGTTTGCTTGGCCACGCTTGGACACTACGGACACTTGCTGACCAAAAACCAAACTGCGGCTCCTGACTTCACTGGACAAACAACCCGTGCCTACAGCAGCGCCTAGGGTCACAAAGACAGAAGCAAGATCTTTGTCTTTCAAGAACCCTGGGGCGCGTGGAAATAGAAGCAGAAATCCCTTTAGTGCAGGATGTGAATGTCAGGCTTCAGAGGCCCCTAGAAGCGTCTCCCTGGGCATCCAGTGTGGAAACAAAGCCGGAAGGCATCCTGGAGGACAGCAGGTGGCCTGCAGAGGCCAAATGCAGCCCTTCCACCTCCAGTAGGTCGAGGAAGCCACAGGATGCGAGTGATGAGTCTGGACTGGGAAACCAGTCCTAGGTCCCTCAAGGGGGCCAAGCAGAAGCAGCCTGGAGGAAGCTGACCCCGTGGAACTGGGAGGAGGGCTCCGGTGCCTGACTGTGAACATCCTCAGGGCTATGGGAGACTGTACAGGACATCGGCATTAAGGTTAAATAAGGGAGAGCCAGTATGACCCTGAGCTTTCTGCAGTGTCACAAGTGTTTCACTGGACTCCAGGGCCCAGCAGGGCCAGAGTCCCTGCGTAAGGAAACAAAGCTGGTGAAGGGGGATCCCTGTGAGTTCTGGGAGCAAATACAGGTTTTTGGGCATCTGAAAGCTTTAGGGATAGAGACTGAGATGAGTGTCGTCAGAGCCGGGCTTGCAAGATGCAGCCACAGCCTCAGATAAGCCCTGAATTCCTCCCCTTAGAGCAAAACACCAGACACTCTCAGTAGATTCCTGTCCTGAAAAGAATTCCATGTCCCAGTGTGCACCTCTGGGATGGAACTCTGCCTTCCCACAGCCCAGGTACCAAAGGATCCAAATTCTGCCTGGCCCGAACCATTCAGCAGAGGTTCCCCTCCTGAGTCCTGACCCAAGAGGGTGTCAGCACCTGCTCTTTCCCAGCACTCTGAGACTGAAAACTAAGGGCAGGCTGAGCACTGGGACAGGGACTCAGGCCATATGTCCTGGAACTTCTCTCAAACTTGAGCTCACGATTTTATTTAGAACTCAGTGAGTGTGCATAACCATTTCCCAGGCCTCCTTGGGGCCCAGGAGCAAAACTGACACAAGAGGCCCTGAAATTCAGTTTGGATCACACATACAGACACAAACACACCTTGTCCTCTCCTAGAGAGTCCACAACCGCATGCAACTTCCTATGAGATCATTCTCTAAGCCAAATAACTGACAAATACTCCATGGCCTCCTGCACTCAAGAGAAACTGCTGACACCCACTTGCACACTTGCACACTTGAGATCGTGATCTGCCTGTCCTCTCCCTGTGAGGCTTGTCACATGAGACAGGAGAGGGACATGGAAACAGGGTCCCTCCTCTGCACACGGTACCCTCACTATGTGTCCAGCAAATCCCCGGGCTGCCGGGGATTTGTGAGACAATGGCAGACCAGGGACACAATCCTCTGTTCCCAGTATCTCCCAGTGAAGTTCCCCGCTGAAGCCTGTTCCTAAACCCACAGCAATTTCTAGCAACTCTTGTGACCTGGGACACAGATCACTATAATCATTACAACCACACATGCCTTGCAAAATCATGCAAGGCACTGGAACTGAACACTTCTTAAAGAACAAAGCCTAATGCAAAGGGAAGTAAGGGGCCCAGGCTATTTCTGCAGGCCTTGCCCTGCCCATCTCTTTCCCTAGCCCAAGCCGGGCGGCTTCCTCCCAGGCCTGGGCATCTCACCTGGGCTCTACTTGCCACCCTATCCTCTTTCCCCAACCTCTTTGAAAATATACCAGAGAGTCCTGAGTGTTTATTTTCTTTCTAAATACCAACTAAATTCAGAATTAATATTTTGATATGGATTAAAAAGTCACCTAGTAAAAAGCAAAGGAGCCAGTGTTTTTCTATGAAGATTCACTGTGGAATGAGGGAGGGTTACACAGACGGCTCAGCCTGGGTCAGCATTTCCTTGTCCTGGAATGAAGTCTGTGAACCCCATCGGAGCAGGCCAAGCTGTGTGGACAGGAGGCTGACCCTGGGCTCTGTCCTCCGGTGCCCTGACCTGGGTATTTGGTGTGTGTGATGTCATTTAACCCTGTAAGGCAGGGGATATTACTATCACTGTTTCAGATGAAACTGAGGCTCGGGGTAGTTAAATGAATTGTCCAAGCTTGCCCAGCTAGTAAAGACTGGAGCCTGGATTTGAGGTGAGAGAGTGTTTCATTACCTGATGCTACTCAGGCACCTTTACCTGCAATGTGATTGTAATAACATCTAACATGTATTTTTAAAAGTAGTACTCTGTGTCCGGTTCTTCTTGTCTTTAAGTCTCAGAACAATCCCCTGGCTCCCATTTGTGAAGCAATTCTCTGGAGTGGGGAATGAGACCGTGGGCTAGGACCAAAATGTGGAAGCAATGACCACAGAGAGGAAGTCTCCAGGAAGGCGTTTGTAGCAATTAGAATCCTCCCGTAACGTTCAGGAAACTCCCAGAAGGTCTCTTATCTTCACTTTGTCTTGGTTTTGCTTCTCTGGTTGCCCTAACATTGCTTGACCTCAGGGCACAGGTAGTAAGCTCTCCTCCATCAGGAAGTGTTCAGACAGCAGCTGATGACCCGGGGGAATCTGGATGCTGTAGTCTCAAGCCTTTGGTGGGAGGACGAGTCATCGGCTCTCCAAGACCTACTGCAGTCCTGCAACGCTGTGAGCTTAGGATTCGGTAGGATCCCGGGCCTCCGTGTAGAAGAGGACACTGCCCTGCGGCTGATGGTCAGTCTCCTTACACTGGAGGGTGGCTCAAGCCCACTGTGCCCTGCTTCCTTCTGAAGAGTCTCCATCTTCACTGTCTCTGTGATGTGAACTCTTGTGAGGATCAGTTGAATGCAGCATCACCACTGGCCTTCTCCTGGAGTGTCCTCAAGGTTACATTCCCTGCCAGGGAACAGTTGCTTAGTCCCTGGGCTATCTTCTGCCCATGATGGAGGGCATCCCTCTGTCTCAGAGTCTTTTGCCAAATGAGTGAGGAGATAGCAGAATGCTTTATCGTGGGAGTGGGTTTTCCTGGTCCCTCCTGGCAGGGGTTCTACGGTCCTTGAGGCAGAATGGAAGGTGGGGAAGCCTTCCCCTGATCCTGTTTTGAGTAGTACAGGAGGGAAACGAGAAATAGCAGATAGCTGAAAGCTAAGAACCTTTTTTAAAGTAAAGAACCTTGATTCTGAGGTTACAGAGCTTCGGTGTGCTGTTGCTTTGGGTTTATTAGTGATGATCAAAGTATACATTATATTTTTAAATAGGAAAAATTTATGACAGTAAAATACACATTGCCATGAATCCCCTTCACTTTGAACACACCTACCCTGCTGTTCCTGCCCCTTTCTGAAGCATTTCTGGAAATCTTCTATCACGAATGTCTCAATGAGGTATAATTTTAAAATACTATACTGTTGACAAGTGTATCCCACACAAAGGAGAATGTACTCCAACTTCTGAACAGACTGGGGAGGGGTGGCTGCTGCAGAAGAATTAGAGGTGGCTGTGTGTTTAGTGTGTCACAATCCGTGCACACAGAGGTGCAGCAGCGTGAGCCCTGGATTTGTAGAGCAGGCTCACTCAGAACAGCAAGTGCAGCACCCACAAACCTGTCCCTGGGGGGCTGTGGAGTTTCGATACCTTAAGAAGAAAATCCACAGAGCCCTGGAAGAGTGGTGTACAGGAAGTTGTTTCAAACAAATGATAAAATTAGGCAGATCATAAGGGAAATGCAATGTAAAAGTGAAAAGATATTTATTCCTCTCTCTCTCTCTCTATATATATATATATATGTATATGTATGGACATATACATATATCTTCTGTGGGAACTATGTCAGTCTCTGTTTTGTTTTTAACCTTTCTGTTGAATTCTGTTGCATTCCTTCTTATCGCAGGATCACATGGAACTGACATAGTCCCCACAGTCCTTGGATACAGGAGCAGAACAAGAGAATCTCACTGAATGAAGATATTGGGGATGTGAGGGGCTCCAGGGACTCCAGAATTGGGAAGATGTCAGAGGAAAATGGTGTCTGGTAGCCCTTCTCAGCAATGCTTCGAGGCCTTTCCTCAGAATCAGGTTTCTGGCTGCACAGTCTGGGCTACAGGTGCTGGACTGTGCTGTGTGGGGAAGGGTCTTTCTCCCTGGATGCTGAGCTGGGTGACCCGGTGTCTGAGTTACTTTATGCTCTTTGTTGAGACAACATACCTGATGCCCAAGTTGGGAAAAGAAAGGTTTATTTCTTACAGTTTTTGGAGATTTCAGTCCACACTCAGTTGGCTCCCAGGCAGGCGGGCATGGCTGGGCCACCTTTCATGGTGGCTGCAAACGGCAAACAGGAACTCACAAAGAGCAAGACACACCTTCTTCCTGCCATTACATCACATCCTGGCTCCACCCCTATGTGGGTGGAGCACTGACACTATCAATCCAAGCACTAGACCATGAACCATCACAAATGCACAATGCAAGCTCATGAGGCCTGGGGACACAGGCATAAACCATGACACCCAGCTCCCCTCTCCACATTCTTGCCTAATACTCAGATACTGGCCTGCATGGGCTTAACAGGGGTTTCCCACAATCTGGTCACACTAGGACTTCCTTCCAGCTGCCTGCAGGATTCTTCAGATACTCTGATCTCTGGGCTGATTTGGGGGATACCTGGCAACATAGCAGGATTACTAAGTGCAATTCCAGGCCTTCCATTTGAGGGTGGGGTAGTCCCCATGGAGACTCTTGTCCTGCGAGGACTGGTGGGGTCCACGTGGCCATTGTTCCTCTGGGTAACCACCGCCTGGAGACACACTCTGAAAAGGCTCTGAGTGAGTTTGAACAAGTCACTGAACTTGTCTGAGCCTGCAATTTTCTCTTTATCGATACAGGGATATAAGTGTATTCATTGTGCCCACCCCACAGGGTTGAAAGGGATAATGCTATGAGGTGCTGATTCAGGGCACATGGTGGGACCTGAGTAGAGGGGAGCTACTGTTACTGTGGTGACAAAGGAGTTAAAGTTCTCAGCACCTAAACTGCTTTGATGACACGATGCTGCAGTTGGGACTAATGTCAGGACTAATGCCAAGCAGAAACAGCACAAGATAAAAAGGAATACAAAGTCACTCACTCTTTCCTCCCAAAGAGCAAATGCCCCATCTTTCTCCAAAAGGTAAAAACACACAGATATTCTTATCTAGGCCTGAGGGAGGTATAAGCCTAAGGGAGAGGCCTTGAGTATTTGCAACTTTAGCATACAACCTTAAAACCAGTAAGGTGTTCTACAAGGCTCAGCAGGAATCAGGCATCATGGAGGAAATAATCTTTGAGATATTTAACTTTGCTAAGACCCTTTCCATCTTCAGTCCCTCATTTCTCACCTGGATTGTATATACTCTTTTGGACGCATGCCCACTGTCTCTCTTGGCAGGGTATCACGACTAAATGAATTCTTGTCTTTCTTATAGTCTTGGACTGGTTGTATCCTTTTACCACCTGTGTCAACAGCCCTCCATGCAACATCTGGAGCAGCAGCTAGGGTAATACCTACAGGCAAGGGTAAGGGCCAGAGGGATTCTGAAATCCAACATTTAGGAAATCAACAGAGTCCAATCAGGTGGACCAGATCCTCCCTTTTGCACTCCTCTGCCTTTGGTTGCAAGGAGACAGTTGTACAAGGTGCAGAGCTGTTTGGTGTCTCTTATGCTGGACATAACTTCCTCAGACAGCATGTGGCTGAGTTGGGAAGTGTGGGCAGCCATGGGAGTGGAGCTGGGGAGGGGACATTGTAAAGAATTCTGTAATCTGTCAATCTGACTATCACAAATGACTTGAAGTTTTACAAAATTTATCCGTTAGCAAATGCAAATGTTTGAACTGTGCATTCTTTGATGTTGGCATGTGTTGTAAGTTGCGTAGATGGTAAGCAGGCTTCTCACACTCACCAGCCACCCTAACCAGTGTTGCTTAGAGGTTCTGTTCTGGTCTTTGTGTACACAGTGATACTGGAGAATGGAGAGGGCGAAGGCTCTTCAGTGAGAGCATGTGCCTTGGTGAAAGGTGAAAAGGCTTGCAAACCTGCAGTGTGAGGATATTCTGCTGACACACTTGAGACTTAGTAAAAGTATAACCTGGGGCAGGAGGGAAATTGTTCTTTGGTTTCTCTTCTATGAGTTTGCTGGTTTTCAAAGGAGGTCAGGTAGTTCTCAGACAATGCCCAGGGGCTGTGGATGGCTCTCATCCATTGGAGTAAGTGAAGCCTTGTCTGCTCAGATTGTCAGCTGCCCCAGTGTGCAGAGGTAGGGACAGTCATTGACTCCTAGTTGCATTTGGAAAAATGAACCTATAGTGAATGGGGCTCATGGTCTACAAGTGGTTAACGACTCTCAGGGACATAGGCAGTGTGACAGCTCTGTGGGTGACCTTTACTGATACTTGGGTGGTCTTTTCTGTAATGAATTCCCACGCCCATGTACTGCAGGCATGGCCAAGATGACTAGGGCTGAGAGGTGGCAAAACCCTTGCTGTAAGGAAGCCTAATGCTCTGCGGCCACCTCCCCCTCCACACTTCTAGCCACAGGTGACAGAACAAGTGTACAATGAAAGGAAAACATCTGTTGTACTCTTCCTACGGCTTCCACTAGCACATGTCTTTAAACTCCCATATCTTCCTTCAAGGGTCCCAAACACAGACATCCTTTCTCCCACCAGGATGGGCATCTTAGTCTCTTCACATGGAGTGCAAGGGAAGGAGCTAATGAAGCCCAGAGATACTGGGCCGCTTTGCTGCCCCATCCAGCCACTGCCACTGCCCAACAATTTTTTTTTCTGGAATCTTCTGGGCTTTGAGAGAGAAGCACTTGCTCAGTCCTTTCATTCTTCCCCCTCTCCCTGGAGCTCAGGGTTACACTGAACTGGGCATGTTGATGACAGCCCCCAAGGTACAGCTTGGGGCTGATTGGAGGTGAAGTCCTTTACTTGTATACAGAAAATCCAGTGCCCTTAGAGACACTGATAGCTGGTGGAATCTTTTCATAATTTCATCAAGGGCTTTTGTGCAATCATCTGTGGCTGACCAGGATGGAGCAATGGTCAGTCATAGGAAGGGACGGTATGCATTCTTTACAGAGAAGCCACGAGCACATTAATGGCAAAATGGATGTCTTTGCAGTGGGATGAAATTACCTGGTGTTCATTTGCAAAGAGAGGGCACCTTCTGTCATTTGTCCTCTAGTTTTTTGGTGTTTTAAAAGTGATTTTTAACTTACTTTAAAAGAAAGAATCCATCTCATTACTTAGATTGGAAGTCCTAGAAAGCAGGTTTTCATACACTATAGAGTATGGTATCCATCTAGAAAACATATTGAAAAAGTCTTTTGCATCCACATGGGGAGTTCCAGAGGCTTCCAACAATACAACTTCTTTCATCATGAGAAAGTTGCCACTTCTCGTAGGAAAGTAGTTATTTCTTCCCTAATGACACTAGCAGACTGGCATCCAAAAGGACCCAAGAGAATTTGTGTCATATCTTTATCCAAATCAACCAAAGGCTGCAGCATCTGGGACTCCTTCAAATTCCCATGACAATACCGTGTTACCATGTCTGAGTTTGTGGGTTTGTCTTTTCCACAATGGGTTCTTCAGAGAGTTGGCAGAGGTGGGTGGGCTGGGAGGGTCTGAGGCAACTGGAAACTCTGAGAAGGACCCAGTAATCTGCCACAGGGGTTTTTCTTTGTTTGTTTCAGTACTGAACATTGAGCCTACAACTTTAACATTGAGTTTTGTCTGCATCCCCAGCCCTCTCCCATTCCTGCTTCCACCTTTTTATTACATTTGGAAATAGAATTTCATCTAGCATATTCAATTGCGTAGCCTGGGCTTGAATTCGCGGTTCTCCTGCCTCAGCCTCCCAGAATGCTGGGATCACACAGGCAAACACCACTACACCTGACCAGCAGTTTTAAAATGAGTGACTAGGACTTTGGATAGTTACTTGCTGTCTTCTCCTCCAGCTTCATTTCTTTCATTCAGTGCTTCCTGAAGTGAAAAACTTTTCTCTGGTGCTTATTATCCGCAGCTCTCCTAGACAACAGTGCAAGAGGATGCCTGCCTGCAGGGCTCTGGGACCACCTCTCTCAGTGTCCTCCTGCTGTTTCCAGGTTCTGTGAGTGGCATGTGGTGCACCCCTGTCCCGTGTTGGTGGTCTGTCCCAGCCATAACCACCACACAGTGCTACTGAGTCTTAAGGGCCTGGATGAGAGCAGGTTCTGGAGACTCTTCCTGTCTCAAGCAGTGACCTCAGGAATCTGCTCCTTTCCCATTGACACCAGCTCGGGACTCCACTCCCGAGTGCCTGCCTAGTCCTGCCCCTTTGTTTTCAGGATTTCAATGCCCTTTGCTCTAGGGATATAGACTGGGGGTTCAAAAATAGACAGTTAGGAACTTCAGTTCCGTGATGAAGACATATAAGCTACCTTGGGAGTCATGGCCTGAGCCTTGTTTGTATAAGGCAGCAGTGGTGAACCTGTGGCAGGTATGCTAAAGCGGGCTCTTGGTGTCACTGAAAGCTCGAAAAGGTTCTGGATCCCTTTTGTAAGGGTGTAAGATGTGAGGAATATTTGCTTGTGTAAGATGTGAGGAATATTTGCCCATCCACAGAAGAGTGGCTTGCTTCAAATGTGGAAGACAGAAATTGTCAAAAATAAAGTCATCAACCTCGAATTTGAATTTTGCTAAAAAATTTAGAAATAAATTGTTTTTTATTGGATGAGAACAATAAATGTGTTCCTTTGATATCACAATAATCTTATATAGCATGAAAACTAAATCTTTAATGCCTGTAATCATTATGTTCAGCAAACATGTACTAATGAAAATAAAATAATAAAAACTTTTGACTTTACCGCTGAATCATTTTCATCCATAAGTTTAAAAATCACCATTAACTTTTCCCTAACTGTCCTGTATTTGAAAAAAAAATGTTTTTCATTGGATTAAGGGCATTCTACTTACTGTGTTTTGTTAGGAAACTGAATCATCTGGTTCTGGACTCCAGAAGTCTAGGTGTTGTCAGAATTGGCTGCTTCGGAGGACTTCAAGGGTGTCTAACTCTTTTAGAAAGACATGCAGAAGAGATATAGGTAGGTCAAAGGAATTACTACTTTTAGTTTTTTTGAGGGAACTCCATACTGATTTCTATATTCATTCTACTAGTTTATCTTCCCATCAGCAAGATGATTTCCTTTTGCCCCACAACTTCACCAGCATTTGTTGCTTTTTCATTTCTTGGTGATAGCCATTCATTTTGGAATAAGGTAAAATCTGAGTGCTCTTTGGACTTGCATTTCTCTAAAGACTAGTGATGCTGGACACTTTTTCAATGGCATATTGGTCATTTGTACTTTTTCTTTCAAGAAGTGCCTATTTATTTCAATTACTGATTTTAATTGAGTCTTTTATTTTTAGTGGTCTGAGTTTTTTTAGTTCTTTGTGTATTCTCAATATCAGTCCTCTGTCTGAGGAGTAGATGGCAACAAAATTTTCCCATTCTGTAGGTGATCTCTTTGATCTGTTGCTTCTTTCGCAGTGCAGAAGCTTTTAATTCTGATGTAATCTACTTTGTTGATTCTTTATGTTATTTCTTGTGCTGTTGGGGTTCCATTCAGAAATTCTGCCTATGCCTAAGTCTTCAAGAATTTTAGCTATTTTTATCTTCCAGCATAATCAGTGTTTTATATTTTAATATATAGGTCTTTGATCCACTCTTCTATCTTTAAAGATGATAGCAACATGTTCTCTAAATCAGCAACTTGATTTTTCCTTCCTCCCTTGTGGCCTAGGGTCATAGCTGTGCATTTTTTTTCTCTCAGGCTGCTCCTTCAAGTCTTGTCATTTTCTCTCCTATAGTGCTACTCATAAATAGAGAGAGCTGATACCCAGTGAGAGCAATGGCTAGTATTTCATGAGTGCTTTCCCTGTGATAGGTGCTGCTCTAAGAATTTCAATCCTCACTCATACAATACTTAATGAAAATCTAGTGTATATGAAATATCACTCTAAGAGGGAGCCGTGCAGAAAACAAGACAGACTCAGTCTCATAGAACATGCTGCGGTAGAGTGGGTCAGAGAGTAGACAAAGATATGAATCTGTCTGTAAGAGGTAGTGCAGTGGGAAGCTCCGTCAGGAAACTAGAAGCAGGGTTTCATGACTGGGAGCTGACTGTGGGCCTCTGTGTGGGTGTGGGGTCATAGGGAGTGTGGTTCTGAGCAGAAAATTGAAGGTAACCCAGGAATGACCACAAGTTCTGGGGAAGGAATGTTTTGGTGGAGGTCATAGAAAGGGCACAGGACCCCAGGCCTGGGTGAACTTCCCATATGAAAGATTTACATTCTTCTTTGTGTTAGTGCAAGGTTGGTGCACTTTGACAATGTGCATGTTCCTATGTCCAGCACCATGGTCAAGACAGAACATCGCCCCTGAGACTTCTCTCATGCACTCCTCTCCCCACAGCATCTGGGAGCCACTGATACATTCACTGCCCCTGTGGTTTTACCTTCTAAGAATGTTATAAAAATGAACTTGTGCCTTTTTAGGATTTTGAGGATGGTTTCTTTCAACTAGTGTAGTACTTTTGACATTCATTCACATTGTTGCCTATATCAAGATTTTTTTCTTTTTTGAACTGCTGACTAGGGTTCTATTGTATGGAAATTTTATAATGATTTTTTTTATTTTTAATTTTTTTGTCTATTTGAGACAGAATCTCACTATGCAGTTCAGATTGGCCTTGAACTCACTATGCAGCCCAGGCCAGCCTTGAACTCACAGTGAGCCTCCTGTCTCAGTCTCCCTAGTGCTGGGATTATAAGCATGAATCCCCTTGCCAGGCTACGTAATGATTTTGTTTACTCATTTCTCAGTTAAAGGACAGTTGAGTTACTTGCCCTTTTGTGACTCTAAACAAAACTGCTAAAAAGGTACATGTATAGTTTTTGTACATCTAGGTCTTCAGGTCACTTTGGGTAACTACCTAGGGTAGAACTGTAAGGTGGTGCAGTAAATGTATCCTTGTAAGGTACTGCCAAACTGCAAAACAGCTTTGAAAACACTGACTAAATTCTACTCTTCATAGCAACGTTTAGAGTAGGTGCTTTTATTACCCTGCTTTCCAGTGATGACCCTTAGCACTCCTAAATTGGGTGGCTTGCCTGAGGTCACAAAGCTGATATGTGTATCTCTAAAGAACTTGGGCTTACTCACTCTTGCATGATGTGATTACTTTTCTCGGCCCCTGGGTGTTACCCTCTATATCTGGGTGGTCCCAAAGCCTCATGTGATCATAGGCAGGGCTTTTAAGAGATGGCAGAATCTTGCAGATTCTATAGTTAAACATACTGAGAGGATGATGGGCCTGGTTGGAGGCAGGTCTCTGGAGCCATGACCTGGGTAGGAACATCTCCCTCCCTGGCTCCTCTCATGTCTCTCCGCTTTCTAGCTGCTGTGACATGAGTAACTTTTACCCCTACCATGCCTTCTGCCATATTGGTTTTTCTTCCCCCCTTTGGACCATAGACTAAACATAAGCCAAAATTAACTTCTCCTTTAAATTGTGGGTGTTAGTATTATGTCTCAGCAATGAAAACTTGACTAAGGCACTGGGTTTCTGTCTGTTATCTCATCACTGGCTTCTTTTGTGTAAATTTATAAAGCAGGCTGGCCAGGAGCTGACTTTCTGTGGCCCTGTGCATCAGGACATTCCCTCCCATGGTACTGCCATCTGCAGCTGCCCAGGCAGGGTTGGGACAGTGCTTGCTGGGGGTGCTTTCCTGTGTCTGGCCTGACTTCTGTCTCAGCCCTCTGCCTAGGTGGTCACCATCTCAAGCAGAGCAGCCAGCAATGTTGGGTACTCTGTTTCCAAGCCTGGCCCCAGCCTAGGTACTTAGTAAGATGAGTGTTCATTAGTTACACCTGCAGGCTCACTTTTCAGTACAGCAAGAACCACTCTGAGAGGTGGTCCTTGTCTGTGATCTCAGCCTTCCGGAAGCCTGAGGAAAGAGGATCTCAAGTTTGAACCCAGCCTGTGTGACTAAGTGAGATATAGAACTTAAAAAAAAAAAAAACAAGGATGAAGATATAGCTCAGTGTAAGCACCCTGGCTCAATCTCCAGTACCAGAAAAACAAAACAAAAGCAACATACGTGTGTAAAGGATATGCATTAAGGTTTGAAAATTCAAACAGCAGATACAGACATGCAATAAAATTAAAATCTCTGCTTCCCCTTGCTCCTGTGTTACTCTTTTGGTCAATAAATTCTGCTATTAGTTATCTGGTAATTAATTAGCACATTAGTGTGGTAATACATATAAATTTTTGATTTATCAACTTGCAGTAGTATTACTATTTACAATATAGAAAAAATAAGAAACTGAAGAATGTCTGCTCGTTCCCTTTACTTCCTGGTGTTGATCTATAATACTGGTGGTTTTTTCTAGTGATTAGATTTCTACTTAAAGGTAATAGACTTAAATCTCTTCCTTAATCATCATCATTAGATAAAATCTATAGATTCTCCACTACACAAAACAAGGAAATTAGTGCACATAAACTTCTCTTCTCTTTCCACCTCCAGATTTCTGTCAGCCACATTATCACTTTTATATTGAGCATGTTTATGGTAATGAAGTGTTCTGTGCTTGGAACTGATTCTGAAAATCCTTAAACAGTATTTAAGGCATTATGATTATGTAAACACGATTCACGGCAGAACCAAGTACTATGATTAGGCCCAGAGAAAAAGGAATAAAATCCTATGTAATTAAACCTTGGGCTCTCAAAGGATAATGTTCTATGAATGAGGGCTTCTGTTCTCCATGCCACCAATTATCTGCAATTACTCCACACTTTAGTTTGCATCAAATTTAAACCACAGCTTTCTTAGATGGTCTTCTTTTTCTCAGGGTTTCTAAATGCCATCTTACTTTGTATTACATTTGCTATCAAAGATTCATTTATCTTTACCTCATCATTTAGAATCAACTAAAAATTTTTAAGTTGATTTAATTGCTAATCTGAATTTCAAGTACTTTATTTATTATATAGTTTGTTTTTTTTTTATCAGTACCGGGGATGGAACTCATGACCGCCTGCTTACAAGGCAGGTGCTTATACCACTGAGCTAAATCCCCAGCCCTATATAGTTTCTATATTAGATAGTTTCTATATTATAAATGACTTGCCTTCCACCCCTGTCACATTCTTGTTGCAGGGACAAAATACTCGCCACCCACAATTAAAGAAAGGGAGGTTTATTTTGGCTCATGATAACAGTCCATAGTTAGCTGGATATAAGTCAGAAACGCTATGATGGAATGGTCTAGGCAGGAGAAACTTGCTCACATCATGGTGGCCAGGAAGCAGAGGGAGAAGATAGGAGCCAGGTCATTTGACCAGGAGCTGCCTTTAACCAGACTCTCCCCATAACAGCATGCCATGATCCAATCACCTTTCATACACATGAGAATTTTGGGAGGTGTTCCACATCCAAGTCATTAATACCTTCTGTGCACAATCTTCACAGAGTTTCTGACACTCTGAATGCTGTGCTTTCTAGCACTAATGTACCCCTATCACCTTGGAATATATGTTTTTTTTTTCATTGTGTGCCTGAGCACCACATTTTCTTTTTTTAATTTGAAAGTGTTTTTATTTTATTGCTTTCTTACATTAGATTTTATTATAGACTTTAGATGTACATAATGATAACATTCATCATAAGGAATTCCTGAGTACCACATTTGCATGAGTCTTTTGTGATTTTCTGTTTTGGATTTTATTTTGTCTCCAAAGTTTATTTCTTCCGGAGTACATGCTTCATTAGCATAGCATTGCAGCTAAGAGTTGGCCTTTAAATTTGAAACCTGGCTTCACTTAATTCAGTTTCCTTGTGAGTTATTTCAGGATGAAATGAGATAACACACAGCACTGTCAGGATAATGATGATTGACTGACAAAACCATACCTTTGTGGATTTGGGGAAGGAGTGCACTGATGTGTTCATTTGATCATCCTGAATTGGCAGTCAAAACATATTCCTGAAGTGGTCATGAAGCCTTGTTCTGTGGCTACGCATTTCTTTGATGACTTTATGCTGTACTTATTTAATCCAGTGACTGACTGGAGGAGGGTCTGCAGATCTCTCTCCAATATCCAAATGTAGATCACTGACTGACATCTCCACTTGCATGTCCAGCGCACCTCTCAAATAGAACTTGTGCAAAATATGTTCCTGATTGACTTCTCCAAATTTATTCTACCCATGCTGTTTACCATCTCTGGATGAAGTTGTCATCCTTCAAATGTTCAAGTCAACTATTTTGCAGTCTTGTTGATCCTTCTCTTTCTCTTGTTCTTGACATTTAATCAGTCACGAAATTCTCAGTGTCATATCTTCAACATGTGCCCAGTATCTCACAGTTTCTAACCATTACCATTTCTTTTCCCTTATCTGAACCATGCTTGTCTCTTGCCTGGGTCCTGTGGTGGTCTTGGACCTGATCTCTCTGTCTCCACCTTGCTCATGTCTGGCCTCATACTGGCCATCATGTCAGGCATGATGCTACTTTATGGCTTATGCCCTGCTCTTGGAACACTCCTTCCTCTGATACCCATGTGTTATGCAAATCACTGTGGAATCTTCATGTCTTGGTTTGGTCCATTTTTTTTTTTTTGTAGTAGGGATTGAACTTATGACCTTGTGCTTGACAGGCAGGTAGGTGCTTATGCCGCTGAGCTAAATCCCCAGTCCCTGGCCCATATTCTTAATGAGGACTTCTCTGATTACTGTGTATAGTTAAAGGCTTGGCAGGCTTCCTTGGGCACTCCTAATCTCTTTATTCTGTTCTCCCCCCCCCATAATATCTATAGGATACATTACTACATTGCAACATAAATTCCTTATTTGTAATATTTATTGTTTAATGTCAGTTTTCTGTGTTAGAATGTCAGTTCCTTGAGGACAAGAATTTTAAAATGTTTGCTTTGTTTGCTGATATATTCCAAGTGCCCAGCCTACTGCCTGCCCAGTTTTACACACTGAATACATTTTCATAAACAAACTAGCAGACAGCAGTGAAGGGAGCAGTGATTTTCCTACTTCAGATTGTTCCCCTGACTGAGGTCTTTGAAGGTAATACCTAGTGGAGGTGATTTGCTTAGGGAAACACATGCTTTCCTCACTGAAAAGAATGAAGGGGGATAGGAAGAAGGGTAGCCAGAAACAGAATGTTCTCCAGCATGTGCTGAACCAGCTGTATCAAGGGTTTCTTGAGCTTTTACCTCTTGTGATTCAAACCTCTAAGAGCGCTGGGTTCTCCAGCCCTGAAGGTGTTTGAGTGCATACCAGTGATGTCAGCAGGAATGCTCTGAAGAGACTCTAGTATAAGAAATGTACAAGAATTGGATGGTCTTTGAGGTCACCCTTAATCATGAACCTTGAGAATTACAAGAGCAATCTCTTCTTGATCATTGCCACCCCCAAAGCCTGAATCACAGGCCTGGGACCCCTGGCACTCCTGGGCAGGGTCCTCATGACCTTTTCACATCTCCATCACTCAGTGGTTGTGGGTGCAGAACTTTCTTCTCTTTTGCCTCCTCCACAGAAGTTATCCTGCTTGGAAGGCAGACAAGGTGATTGCTAACCCTAAGAGAAGGTGTCCTGGGCAGGCAGAGAAGGCAAGTGAAGGGTACTTACTGTCAACCCAATTTTTCTCTCTTTTCTCTCACCAGATGCTTCAAGGCGAG
The DNA here is from genome assembly GCF_034190915.1 of Cavia porcellus. NCBI lineage: Eukaryota > Metazoa > Chordata > Mammalia > Rodentia > Caviidae > Cavia > Cavia porcellus. The sequence continues at coordinate 43,659,009 of NW_026947490.1, forward strand.
CTCTTGAACCAGAACTATTCAGTGGGTTTGCACTGTAGTTCTGAAGGTCAGTGTACATGATATGCAGAAATGTGGGTCACTAAATACATGAATGAGAGACAGCTAGGAAAGGAAGCCAAAGGCTAACGGTGGGATGTGGGCTCTAACATTCTTATTTCTTCTCTCTCTCTCTCTCTCTCTCTCTCTCTCTCTCTCTCTCTCTCTCTCTCTCTCTCTCACCATTCTTTATCTCTGAAACTTCCCAGTACCAGGAATCTTAGATCTGCATGACATGCTAGGTCCTCACCTGAGGAACTGTTGTTTATTTAAAGCTTCTTATGAGCAAACACCAGGTTCTTCTCTCAACAAGACTCAGAAAAGTGTCTCTAAGGAAACTATCCTTTTGCTTTTATTTCTCTGGAAAATGTTCAAATAACATCCAAATCACAAAGGCCAATCTTTAAAATGCTAAATGTATGCATTCCCACACCTCTCCTCCAATTTTCTCATTTGCCTGACATAAAAAAAAAAAAAAAAAAAGGTCTTCCAGATGATTTTTTTCTCATTCTCTGAACTGTCTTTCTGGCAATTCAGTACCTGCTTCTCTGTGATGATGGGGGATGGATCAATAAAAGTAAATAGAAACCAACACAGCTTTGCAGTGAACATAGGTACTTTACCATCTGCTTCCATGAACACCTATGGGTCTTTGCACAAGCCTTATCTCCTTCCATATGCAATTCACTCAAGCAGCTGCAATAATGCTTCCTGTTTTACAGACGAGGTAAGTTCAGAGAGTTTGAATAGTGAGTGGTGGTGGTCTGTACATGAGTCATGCTTCCTGACTCCAAGTCCTGTGTGCTGTTATACTTTCTCACAGAAACCTCTGCCTCAATGGGACTCGTGAAACACCAAGAACATTTGGGGAAGTAACTAAGAGCATGGACATTGGTACTAGACATTCCTAGCTCCAATTTATTATTGTATGGCCTCAGGTTAAACTAATTTCTTTAAGCCTCAGATTCTCAGTTGCAAAATAAGGATGGATGGATACTTATTGCACAGGGGTGTGAGCATTAACTCAGAATATTTATGCAAAAAGCTTAATATGATGTCTGATACTTATTAATCCTTTAATCAGTAAGAGCTATACTTAAGAGTTGGGTCATTGTTGCATGAGTAGTATTGATAGGGTATTGGAGGATGGGAAAGACCACAAAGTTTGCTAATTGAAGTGCAATTAAATTAGGAGGCATTGTGAAGATCTGCCAGATCAGCCAGAGAATGATGACTTTTGTAGGGTTGACAAGACAGAGAGAAAGCAGGCATACATTTGGAATGGTTGGCTCTTTCTTAATCACAAAACTAAGGCAAGCTGAGCTCTTCTCTTTGAGGAGTCTCCCCCACAAATGATAGCCCTCTTCCTTATAAGAGTTCTGAACCAAATAAGAAATAAACTTTATTATTTAGTGGAACCAACAGAACATCTTCCTGATCATAATTAATTTTACATCAATCTGAGTGCCCATTCCATGGTTGATGGGCATTTGGGTTTTTTCTAAAATTTAGCAGATTTAGCTATTATAATTTTGCTGCTATAAACTTAGGAGCACATATGTCATTGTGATATGATGTTTTTAATTCTTCTGGAAATATATTTGGAATAGCTGGGTTGGATGGGACCTAGAATCCTAGTTTTTAATGGAGTCTCTACACTTATTTCTACAGTGGTTGAACAAGTCTACACTCCCACTAACATTGGAGAAGTGTTTCTTTTTCCACACAGCCCTTCCAGCATTTGTTATTGGTTGCTTTTTTTTTTTTTTTTTGATGATATACATTCTTTCTAGGGTGAGATGGAAGCTCAGTGTTTTAATTTGCATCTCTGAAACAGCCAGTGATGTTGAACACTTTCTCATGTATTTATTTGCTGTTTGTATTTCTTCATTAAAAAGTATATATTTATCTCAGGTGCCCATTTTTGGATTGGGTCTTTGAATTTGAAGGGCCTGATTGTTTCAGTTCTTTATATATTTTAGATACAATGGGGTATTACTCAGCCATAAAGAAGGATAAACTCAAGACTATTATAGTTAAATGGATGCAACTTGAGACCATACTTATAAGTGAAATAAATCAGGCCCGTATGTGTAAACATTGCATTTTATCACTAGTGCAAGAAGCTGAGTGAGTAAATAAGATCAAAAATGTTCAATAGATATTGGATTGGGAAGAAACTGTTTTAAAGAAAAGAGAAACATTAGTTTCTCTTTAGGGGGAAAGGAAGAGAAAAGGAGTATATATGTATTTGTTTTCTTTTTTTTTGTACCAGGGATTGAATTCACAACCTCATGCTTGCCAGGCAGGCACTTACACTACTGGGCTAAATCCTTAGCTCCAAATGGAAAATGCACACATACACACACACACACACACACACACACACACACACACACACACACTATAGTTAAGAAAGTTATACAACTAGTTTCTCTGAGTTCATTGAAAAGATGGATTTGTGCTGTTTAGCTGCCGCGCCTGGCCATAGGTCTGCAGAGGAGGAGCTGGGCAGATCTGGGGTGCCCTCACTGGCCTCTCTGCGTGTCTGGAGGACTCTGGATATCTGCGCCCAGACTGCTGGAGTTCCCTCAGGCTTCCAGGTGCAGTGAAGGAGAGAGGTGGGTTTGAGGCTTCCACATCAGCCTCCCCATTCCCGGCTTCATTTGGAGACCTGCTGAGCTCCCCATAGGTGGGCTGGCCCACGCTACCAGCCTAGCCCAGCCTGTTTAGCTGCCGCGCCTGGCCATTGGTCTGCAGAGGAGGAGCTGGGCAGATTTGGGGTGCCTACATCGGCCTCTCCATGTGTCTGGAGGACTGTGGATATCTCTGCAACCAGGGAGGGTCCACAGGTTCCTGAAGCACTGCGGCCTGTGGTGAGTACCCTAACCCGGCTGCGATTGAAGAACTGTGGAGCTTCCAAGGGGCAGGTGGGCGCACAGTGTCCCTGAGGCCCAGCTTGTCTGGAACTGCGGAGTTCTGAGCAGGCAGAGGAGGGCCACTGGTTCTGTAGGCCTAATGGCTTGGGGAAGCATGGTGCCAGAGTCTCAGTAGCTCCAAACATAGAAGGGGATTTTCAACAGATCCTGAGGAAGCTTTCAAATAACACTTGAAACACAGAAATATAGGAAAATGACAAAACGAAAGACCAAATTACAACCTCAAACCTCCAGCCCATCTCAAGAAACCCTAGGAGCGATGTATATAGAAGAAAATATATCCCATCCACCTCATATATCGGACACAATAGCCACTGAAATTGACAAGCAACTCCAGGAAGCTTTAAAGAAATTCAAACTCGAAATAATCTCCCAGATAAAAGAAGAAATGATAAAAGAAATGAAAGAGATTCTAAATATATCTAAAGAAAACACAGATAAAAAGTTGGAGGAACTAAACAAAAAGATAGAATCCCTAGACGAGCAATATAAGAAACAAACAGAATACATAATGCAGATGCACAGAGATATACAGGAAATAAAAAACTCCACTGAAAGTTGTAAAAAACCACCTTAATGAAAGTGAAGATAGAATTTCAGACCTTGAAGACAGGATTGCAGCTAGTGAACAGGAAAGGAAAGATCTTTTGAAAATAACAAGGAATCAGGAAACAACAATTCAACAACTGCAAGACGATGCAAAGAAGAATAACATAAGAATGATAGGGATTAATGAAAGAGAGGGAGACAACATGAAGGATGTCAGGAGGATATTTAGAGAAGTAATAGCTGAAAATTTCCCAAGCATGAGATCAGAAACTGACATCAGGATCAGTGAAGCATATAGAACTCCAAACAGTCATAACCAAAATAAAACTACACCCAGACATATAATAATCACCATACCAGAAATCCAACACAAGAATAGATTATTAAAAGCTGTCAGAGAGAAAAGACAAATCACTTATAAAGGAAAACCTATCAGAATCACAGCAGACTTCTCAGCACAAACGATAAAGTCAAGAAGAGCATGGAGTGAAGTATTCCAGATCCTAAAGCAAAATGATTTCCAACCAAGACTGATATATCCTGCAAAACTATCATTCAAAATAGATGGTGCAATACAATACTTCCATGACAAAGAACAGCTGAAGAACTTCATGAACACCAAACCAACCCTGCAAAAAATATTGAAAGACAGTTTAGATACACAAAGGAAAAAAGCACTAAGCAAAGCAAATAATTAAACAGAACCGAAAGATAAAGATGCAACAGCAGAGAGATAACATTCCTACAATTAACCAGCATTTAACAGTAATAACCATTAATGTAAATGGTCTCAATGCACCAATCAAAAGAAACAGACTAGCAGAATGGATCAAGAAACAAAATCCAACCATATGCTGTTTACAGGAAACCCATCTAACCCAGAAAGATACTCACAGACTGAAAGTCAAAGGATGGAAAACAATTCTTCATGCAGCAGGAATCCAAAAAAAGGCAGGAGTAGCCATTCTGTTTGCAGACAACGTGAACTTTAAACCAACAATGACCATAAAGGACAAAGAAGGTCACTACATACTCATAAGGGGAAAACTCCAAGAGGAAGAGATAACTATCTTAAATATATACGCACCAAACTCCAGAGCACCCAGTTATATAAAACAATTATTAACAGAAATGAAAACTCAAATTATCAGTAACACAATTGTAACAGGAGACCTTAATACACCACTGACACCAAGGGACAGATCAACCAGACAGAAAATGAGCAAAGAAATAACAGAACTGAATCACACCTGTGAACAAATGGGTTTGATAGACATATACAGAATGTTCCACCCAACAACATCAGAATACACATTCTTCTCAGCAGTACATGGATCATTTTCTAAAATAGACCATATATTAGCTCACAGAACATATTTAAGCAAATGCAAAAGAGTTGAAATCATCCCTTGCATATTATTGGATCATAGCGCTCTGAAATTAGAAATTAATGACAAAGGATACTGCAAAAATTCCGCAAACACATGGAAACTAAATAACACACTCTTGAGTAATCAGTGGGTCACAGAAGAACTTAAAGAAGAAATTAAACAATACCTAAAAGAAAATGAAAATGCAGATACAACTTACCGGAATCTGTGGGATGCAATGAAAGCCGTTCTGAGAGGAAAATTTATTGCACTGAGTTCCCACATCAGGAAAACAGAACGAATACAAATAAATAACTTGATGCTACACCTCAAACAGCTAGAAAAAGAAGAGCAAGTCAAGCCCAAAGCCAAAAGAAGAGAGGAAATTATAAAAATCAGAGCAGAAATCAATGCAATAGAGACTAAGAAAACAATCCAAAGAATCAACGAATCAAAGAGTTGGTTCTTTGAAAGAATAAATAAAATCGATAAGCCCCTAGCCAACCTTATTAAAAAAAGGAAAGAAAAAGCTCAAATTCATGCAATAAGAAATGAAAAAGGAGAAATCACTACAGACCCAATAGAAATACAGAGGATCATCAACACCTATTTCGAAAACCTCTACTCTCAAAAGTTTGATAACACAGAAGAAATAGACAGATTCTTAGAAGCATATGAAGTACCAAAGCTAGATCAAGAGGATATAAAACTGTTGAATAACCCAATCTCTGCTAATGAAATTGAGAATGTAATTGGGTCCTTGCCCACCAAAAAGAACCCAGGCCCAGATGGATTCACTGCAGAATTCTACAAGAAATATAAAGAAGACCTAATGCCGACACTCCTCAAACTATTCAATGAAATTGAAAGGGAAGCAATCCTTCCTAAGTCATTCCTGGAAGCAAATATTACTCTAGTACCAAAAACTGAGAAAGACCCAACTATAAAAGAGAACTATAGACCGATCTCCCTAATGAACACAGATGCAAAAATCCTCAATAAAATATTGGCAAATAGGATCCAGCAAATCATCAAGAAGATTATACACCATGACCAGGTGGGATTCATCCCAGGAATGCAAGGATGGTTCAACATACGCAAATCAATAAATGTAATCCACCATATCAATAAAGCCAAAAATAAGAATCACATGATCATCTCTATAGATGCAGAAAAAGCCTTCAATAAGGTCCAACACTTATTCATGATAAGAACTTTACAGAAAATTGGAATAAATGGTCTTTACCTCAATATAATAAAGGCCATTTATGACAAACCAACAGCCAGCATCATACTAAATGGCCAAAAATTGAAAGCCTTTACTTTAAAATCGGGTACAAGACAAGGATGTCCTTTATCACCACTCCTATTTAATATAGTACTGGAAGTACTAGCCAGAGCAATTAGGCAAGAAAGAGAAATAAAAGGGGTAAAGATAGGAAAAGAAGAAGTTAAATTATCATTGTTTGCAGATGACATGATACTCTACATAGAAGACCCCCTAAACTCCATTGAAATACTCTTAGATACAATAAATAAATTCAGTAATGTGGCTGGATACAAAATCAATACTCAGAAATCAATAGCATTCCTATACACGAACAACAAAATTACAGAGAGGGAAATAAGAGAAACTGGACTATTCACATTAGCAAGCAAAAAAATGAAATATTTAGGAATTACTCTTACGAAAGAAGTGAAAGACTTATACAGTGAAAATTATAATACACTGAAAAAGGAAATTGAAGATGATCTCAGAAAATGGAAAGACATCCCTTGCTCATGGATAGGAAGAACAAACATTGTGAAAATGGCCATTCTCCCAAAACTGTTATACAGATTCAATGCAATCCCAATAGAAATACCATCAACATACCTTATAGATCTAGAGAAATCACTCCTAAATTTCATCTGGAACCAGAAGAGACCTAGAATCGCAAAGGCAATTCTAAGCAGCAAAGACAAAGCAGGAGGCATCACAATCCCTGACTTGAAGTTATACTACAAAGCAACAGTAGTAAAATCAACATGGTATTGGAATCAAAACAGAGCTGAAGATCAGTGGAATAGATTAGAAGATACAACCACAACTACGAACACACTCAACCACCTTATTTTTGATAAAGGAGCCAAGCAGGTTCACTGGAAGAACGACAGTCTCTTTAATAAATGGTGCTGGAAAAACTGGCTCTCCATTTGCCGAAAACTAAAGCTAGACCCATGTCTATCACCATGTACTAAATTAAAATCTAAATGGGTCAAAGATCTGAATATTAAAACAGAAACACTAAATCTATTGGAAGACAAAATAGGTAGAAACCTTGGAGACATAGGAGTAGGTAAAGAATTCATGAACAGGACTCAAACCGCACGGGAAATACTTCCCAGAATCAATAACTGGGACCACTTCTTATTAAAAAGTTTCTGCATGTCAAAAGAAATCTCCAGCATAGTGAAAAGAAAACCCACAAACTGGGAAAAGATTTTAGTGAACTCTCTCTCAGACAAGGGCCTCTTGTCTAAAACATATAAAGAATTAAAGAAACTCAGACCTCCGAAATTCAAAGATCCAATCCAAAAATGGGCATCTGAGATGAATATGCAATTCTCAGATGAAGAAATCCAAATGGCAAATAAATACATGAAAAAATGCTCATCATCATTGGTCATTAGAGAAATGCAAATTAAAACCACACTGAGATACCATCTCACTCCTGAAAGAATGGCCAGGATCAAGAAAACCGACAACAAATGCTGGAGAGGCTGTGGGGAAAAAGGAACTCTCCTGCACTGCTGGTGGGAGTGTAGACTGGTACAGCCTTTGTGGAGATCTGTCTGGAGATTTCTCAAAAAGTTGGGACTGGAAATCCCATTTATTCCAGCTATTCCACTTCTAGGCATATTCCCAGAAGAACTGAAAGCATCATACCACAGTGATATATGTGCACCTATGTTTATAGCAGCACAATTTGTAATCGCCAGATCTTGGAAACAACCCAAGTGCCCATCAACTGAGGAATGGATAAAAAAGTTGTGGTATTTCTATACAATGGAGTATTATTCAGCTATAAAGAAGGATCACATTGAGATATTTATCAATAAATGGGCGCAGCTTGAGACCATACTCATTAGTGAAATAAATCAATCTCGCATGTGTGAATACTGAATAGTTTCCCTAATGTAAATAATGATTCAAATATATAAAAATATGTGGTAATCATGATTCCCCATTAGGTGGCCTTGAAGTCTTATAAAGTTTTCACTCATTAATTAGAAAGGCTTTATTCTGGGCTTCTTGATATGAAAATATTTGAAGCTAGAGTATATGAAGTTTTATCCAAATATTTCAAGGAAAAAGACACTATGGTAACTACTATTAAGTCAGGTTATAAGGTGGTGAAGTACTAGGTTGTTGAAACAGTGATGCTGTGACCTCTATTGTTATATTGTTATGTCCTGTTTTATCTCAATCTCCCCCTTATTGTTTCAAAAAAAATTATTTAGTCATTTCTTATGTTTGTCTTAATTAAAGAAAAAATTCAAAAAAATTAGGATATATAAATAGTAACTCTTTTCGATTTCCTATTAACTTGTTTTGAAGTCCTGTAGTACTCCCACAATCTTGTTTTGACTGATTAGACTCTGTTCCATTCTATATGATAGTATCAAGTTTGAAGACATAGGCAACTACTTTGAAGACAATAAGATTCACTAAGATACCCATTCTGGTTTGACTATTGTCTTCTTTGGAAGTCCTGTAATGTTTACAATGCCTAAGTTTTATTGGTCTTGTTCTCTACTGTTTTGTCCAACTTTATAATATCTAATAAAATAGACAATTCTTTTTAAGGAAAAAAAAAAGAAAAGATGGATTTGTGCTACTATCGTCTGGACATTATTTCATGCCTATATCTTGTATTCTGATCGACTACTATGAAGATAGCCATGTGAAATGTATAAATTATTGTTACTCTCATATTAGCCCAATTTGGAACTCTGTTTTATCTTATATCTATTTTTCTTCTTCTCTTACAGTAAATACAGAAACTGTGATGGGGGAAAAGGCAAAGTAAGGAAGGGAAAAGGAAATTGTACATACATACATATATACACATGTATGATAGTAATATAGTTTCTCTTAGCTCATGTAGTATTCCATGTAGACAATACTAATTATTGTTATTGTCTTACTAGCCTGTTTTATTGTTAGTTTTACTTTTTTTCTCTTTAAAATAAAAGGAAATCTGGGGGGACCAGACATTTGGTTGAAGATTATTCTGAATATTTCTGTGAAGATATATCTTGATGAAATTAACACTCAAAACAATTAAACTGAATAAAATGCTTGCTACCCACTATGTGCATTGAAGGCTGAGTGGAACAAAGGACTGATCTCCCTCAGTTGAGGGTTCCTGACTGAGTGCTTAAGCAGGGACATGGGCCTTTGTGTCTTCAGATGCAAACTGAAAATGGCTTTTCTTGGATCTCAAGGTTAGTAGCATTTGAACAAGGCCTAAGCCATTGGTTCTCTTCAGTCCCTAGTTTGCTGACCAAATCTTGTGACTCATCAGTTTCCATAATCACAAAGGTAAATTCCTTTCAGTGTATGTGAAGACAGGAACCCTGGGCCAAGTACAGTGCATTCCCGGCTCCACTGTACTCAAGGCCGAGAGTTTACTCTTTGCTGTGTTACACCACCAGTATTTAACAGTTACCAGAGTCTGCAACGTGCTCTGACATCCACTTTAAGTGCTCCAGTCATAACAGGCCTACACAAAGACACTCTAGTGCTAAAACAAACTTAATTCTGTAATGCGGTGCTCAGGGAAGAATCATATTTTAAATATTAAATTTCTATGGAAATCAAGTTGAAATATTTTGAGTTAAGAATCCCAGTCATCCTCAGTGTCTTATTTGGCTCTGTCTCAGCTGTGGAGTCCCTTACTGCCCAAGACAAGAGGAAGTTCTTTGCACATTGTGGTGCAGACAGGGTTCACAGGACAGGGTAAGGTTTTGTCAGCATCTCAGGTATTTGGTTAATTCGAAGCCAACTGACTGAAACATTCCATTCTTCTTTACAAATATTTTATTTTAAAAAACTTTATGCCTCAAAAATTAAAAGAAAGACTAGTATAATGAAAGCCAGTATGCTTGCCTCAGTTACTGAATTTTGAGGGTCACTCTCACTCTCTCTGTCTCTGTCTGTCTCATATACGCATTTTTACTTATTTCTAGTGAACTATTTGAAGATTGTTCGAATGCTTCCAAAACCAATTTGGAAGTAATATGGGATTGTTGACTTTATAGTATCAATAATACATATTCCATGTTTAATTTCCCCATACTGTCACCAAAGCTTCTTCTATAGCTTCTTTGGATCCAGAGCTCAGTCAAAGTTCCTATTTGGTTGTCATGTCTCCTCAGCCCCGCTGAGTCTCACTGTCCTTTGCTTTCATCTTTCATGACACTGACGGTACTGAGGGACATTGTTGAGAATGACTTCTATTTCAGATCTGTTTCTCCTTGTGTATGCTGGTTAAGCTTTTCTGATAAAAGCACTCAGTGAGTGAGATTGTACCCTCCACTGCATCATATCAGGAAGGACACTAGGGCAGTGTGTCACTAGCAATCATTACTGCTGGTAATGCAACAATTGATCTGTAAGTGGTGATGCTTTGAGACTATGTTGCCATCTTGTTGCCCAGCAACATCTCATTTTCTGATTTCAAAAACCCCTGTGAATCTGAATAAATTGTTACCAAAGGATCACAAAGAGTGACTTCCTAATGTTAGCTTTTCTCTACACTGATTATCTGTTGTTTTCTCTAAAGAAGAGCTTCTCGCTGCTCTTATTTTTTTTAGAACCATTATCTCATGGATTCTTTTAAGACAGTATATCATAATTCATTATTATCAATTTTTACTTTCATGTTCAAATTATCCCTAGTTTAGCTAGCAGATAATGTGTCTTACTATATAAAAGATTCTAGAGACTTAAAAGATATATCAAATTATTTTAGCATTGATCCTAGATTCCCTGACTTAAGAAAACAAGCCAATCCCAAGTGCCTAAACATTTACCAAACAAAACATTCTGTTCACAAAATCTACAATAAAATTATGTTCACAGAGCTCAGTATACAGTTTTGCCAAAGAGACTGGGGTGTGAGGCAAGGAGGGTAAAGGGAAAAGATCTTTTTCAAGTTAGAATCACATCAGTCTGCTACACTATTTGTGGTCTGTGGCCTATAACTTTAACTCAAGAGGTAGAAGTCTTCCAGAGACTTCTATGCTACTATGCTACTCTGCAATTTTCATTTTGGAGAAGGGGGTAGAAATCTACTTAGGATTGCTTGTCTTTTTCCCTGAGGAACTTCTCAATTTCCTTTTTGGAGCCTGTGCTTCTGTGTTCTCAGATCTGCACTGGCTGGAGCTGTTTAGTGAGGAGGCCTCCAGAAGATGCTGCAGCAGTTTTTTTTTTTTTGTCCTGGGCTATTCTTGCTTTGTCCCCTCTTTATTTTTAATGACATCTAAGAAACCTACCTCCTCAGGTACACTCTCTCCTTGTTCCACTTTCCTGGGAGCTGAATTTCTACAGTGAAGACAAGTGCCTCTGCCTTTCCTTTGCTACAGGAAACCCCAAACCCAGACAATGGACCTCCTTGGAACCCACTCTGCCCACCAGCACAGAAGAAGGTGAGGGTGAGCAGCAGGCTAGACAGAAGATTCATCTGTATTTCTAGCTGCTCCCCATTGTTCCTGCTCCCATTGCTCCCTGAGCTCCTCCTGTCAGATCAGCAGCAGCATTAGATTTTCATAGGTGTATAATCTGTATGTGAACTGTGCATGTGAGAGATATAGGTTGCAAGCTATAATCATCCAGGGCCCTCACCACCACCACTACCACCCCCACCCAGCCTGCACCCTGTGAAAAATTGTCTTTCATGAAACCAGTCCTGGGTGCCAAAAAGCTGAATACCTCATCCTCTGATGCGGGACTCTTTCAGAGAGGCTCAGTTTAGTTGGGTCAGCATATCTGGACCTACCTTTCTGGGTAAGACTCTCATACTAGAGAGCTCGCAAAGCACATTGTATGGCACTCATGGAACCCAGCTACCTTGTACAAAAAGTGCTTTTGTGGCTTCCAAAAGTCAAAAGCATTCATGAAAGTATTTCTTTTAATGGCTGAATCTTTGTTACAGTCACAGCTATTCAGGGAAGCTACATGTGTCAAGGATAAGTGGACACCTTGTCAAGGCTCTTGGTTTTCCAAAGGTCCTCACACACTTGTAAACCACGTATCTGGCATCTGACTGCTAGGCCCCCACTGACTGCTGTCTGGCTGGAAATGTCTGTGGCTTGAGGTTTATGGAGCCTGCTGTCTTAGCTCTGGTATCCAAGAAAATAGCCTGAAACGCTAAGCTATGTGCTAACACATTATGGATGAATCTAGTCCCAGGAAGCAGGAATAAGAAAGAACAGGACAAGCTAGGAATGAAGGGGAACACATGGATGTGCCATATAGGGTGTGTCTGCCTAGTCTGGCCACAGCTTTGACACAAGCTGGTTGCTTTTTCTCTCAAGGTTTCCTTTAATCAAGCTTGTCTGCATAGCAGACTGGGAGAGGGAACGCAAAACATTTGTTCACTGATTCTAATATTTCATTGTCAAGATTAACTTCCCTAGTTATGCCAGTAGGGAGCCCAGGGTAGAGGGGTGGTCCATGGTGTATGTGACGGGTGATTGTGACTTGCCAATCTGACTTGAGTAAGAACTTTCTGGCAGATTGGTAAATTCTGGGTGTGTCGCAGATAATTTACAGCAAACTAGCAGAGATGTACTATGAATATGGGTGGTCTCAACCAATAAGTAGAATTATAACTTGGACAGAATAAAAAGGGAAAGAAGAGAAAAATGTTTCTCTATTCTGGAAGAACTCTAGTCTTTGCCATTGTCTTTGGACACTGATCTGCAATTTCTTCAGTCTCCCAACAATAGTTTCTTCGTATATGTGCTACTGGATTGAGCATACCATCAGTGATTCTAGAGTGAACTTCCAGGCCTTTGATCTTTGACTGCTTCTGGGTCCTCTGGCCTTTCAGTGTATGCTTTGGATTCTTTCACTTATGATCTTGTAAACTCCTGCTTCTGATCCTGTAAACCTACCTAATAAACCCTTTGTATCATTACATATATTTTATATTGACCCTTCTTCTCTAGAGAACCACAAATAATACACTGTACAGAAGGGAGATGTTTTCCAGTCATAGGCCCAAGTGCCAGGAGGAACTGGCACCCTAGGCTGGCAGTTGTAGTAGCTGGAATCTAAAATCCAGGATCAGCACAAGCTGAGGCTACATCCAATTCAGCCAGCACAGTGCTGTACACCTGCTTTGCACTGCTCAATGGTCAGTGTATACAATCCCAGCCTCATTGCCCCAGAACAAAGTTCTAGCAATCTGCCATAAAACTCTGCCCCTCGTGGTTTAGAGTTTCTCTGTCCATGTGACTAGCCAAAAAAGCAAAGCAATATCAAATAGTTCCAAATCAGTTGTGGTAAACAGCTGTGGTAAAAAGCCCACATGGCTGTGCCAGGTAAGCATCATTGATACATGAAATCATCTGCCCTAGTGTAGCGGAAGTCCCCACTCTTGCTGTGCACTTTGCTCTCCTGAATTCTCTGGTTCTTTTCTATCCCTCAAGGTTGTAAGGCTTGTGTGCCAGCTTTGAGGATGAGTTTTTACTCCTGAAGCAATAGACATCTCTAGTGAGGCAGGTCCTTTGAAATTTAGGGTAGAGATGAGCTCTTGTAGACTGCTTTTGGCTATAAGAAAGAGACACAGACAGAGGAGCCTGGCTATGGAGATCCATGCTATCCTTCTAAACCCTCCTGGGAGCTAAGTAGTTCTACCTCCTCTAGGGAATGAAGGAAGAAGTGAAGAAAGAGACAGCACAGAAGTATGTGTGTCAATGGGGCTTCCTTAATGTGGGAGAAATGATAGGGTAGTGAGAAAGTGCTCCTCTGTCACACCCCTAGGTTCTAAAACACTGTGTCAAGACCTCCTAAATGCCTTTTCACTGGGATGGGGACTGGGGCCACTCCAGGACTTGCTCAGGATCTGCAAGTCCCTGAGCTCAACAAATCTTTTCAAGAGTTGAGGGATTGTCTTCCATTCTCTAAGTGTTTATTTAGGGTCACTGCCTTGCCCTGGCTGAATCAGGAGGGAAAAATACACCCAACACACTCACTGGCTTACCACCTCCTTCCCCATCATTCCTTTAATGGACTCTGGATTTCATCTGAGAAGGGGTGAGTGAGAAACCCAAAGCCCTGAAGGATAAGCGTGGCCACAGTTAATTCCATTGTATGTGTCTAGAAGCTCCTCTTCAGAACAAGAGAGTACTGTCAATAGTTGAACTCATTTTAGGGGATATAGCTGTTAGTCTGGGAAACAGGAAAAATCACTTTCAGAACAATTATTCACTAAGAAATGAGCATCTGATTTACTAGACCCTACACTGTGGCTTGCAGGAATGACGTGAGTAAGGTTTGCACACTAGAACAAGTGGCCACTGCTGGTTGGGAAGCCAAAGCAGAAGGTTTGAGGTCAACCTGAGATATTCAGCAAGATCCTGTTTCAAGATTAAAAATAAAGAAGACGGATCAGCTTTTCTTTTGCATTTCAGATACCCACAGGACATGTAAGTTTTGAACAAAGCAAAGAAATCACCTCAGACTCATAGTGTGGACCTGAAAGGCACGATCTTATTGGTATCCTGGAATACTATGAGCTCTACATGCATTGAACTCCCATGATTAAGAGTGAGCAGATACAGAGATGGATGACTTTGTAGAGACCTTGTGTATTCATCAAGTGTCCTTATCAATATTCAACCTGACAGTCTGTTATTAAAAACCAGCTGTATGCCAGGCACTGTGTTGAGCCCTACATGCACATCATTGGATTTGAGCTTTTGTTTTAAGGGTCTTTCACTCATACTGACAAGACAGAAATGCCTGCATCTCTGCAACAGATGAGTGATCTGGAGGAGAGGACACAACTGTCAGTCAGGGGCCTTGAATTTACTTTAGTCTGAGTTCCGCCACTAACTGCTCTGGTTCTCAGTTGCCAGCTACAAAATTGGAGTTGTCTTAATATAATTTAAATTCCTTCCTGACTTCAGTATTGGTAATTCCAAATCTCTGTATAAAGTGCCATAGGAGCCCAAAGGAGAGACTGCTGAATGGGGCAGGGCTGACATTTGAGTCAGGGATATGGAAATGAGCAGATTCCTGGAGAAGGAGATGACTGGGAAAGGCTCTCCAGGAAGAGATAATGCAGAAAGGCTGTTAGGATCGGAGAAGAGTGGTGCCTC
The DNA here is from genome assembly GCF_034190915.1 of Cavia porcellus. Lineage (NCBI taxonomy): Eukaryota > Metazoa > Chordata > Mammalia > Rodentia > Caviidae > Cavia > Cavia porcellus. Next base: position 43,674,280 of record NW_026947490.1, read on the forward strand.
ACTAGGTACAGCATCTGGAGGGCAACAGCATCAGGAGGAGAACATAGAAAGGCAGATAGGTAGAGATCCTTGGGTGCCCTAGGAAGGATTTTGCTTCAGGGGTATAGTAGGGCTTAGGAACAATCCCATGATACAAAGCACTGGGGTCAGAAATCAAGAGAAAGTGTGATCAGCATCACCAGGGTGCACAAAGCATACACTGGCTCAAAGGTGACAAAGAATCATCTTAAAGAAAGCATGTTTATTCACTGTTTCCACATTGAGATTGTAAGGCCCAAGATGAGGTACACCAAGGCAGGGACCTCCACCTTCCTCTGTCAATTGTGGCTGATGAAACCCAAGATGCCATGGTGAAATTCTCTTGACTCCAGCAGATAGGGGCTATCTGGCTGAAGGTTGGCTCAGGACCAGCATGATCCACATGAATGGCCTGTCTGGAGTCACATGAGGGCACCAGACCTAAAGGGCTTTGGCTTTCTGGATCATCCCTGGACCAATGGCATCTGTTACCTGAAAATTTATTAGAAAAGCAGACTCTCAGACTCCACCCAGATGGAGTCAGAATCTTTCATTCTCACAAGATCCCCAGCTAATGCAGAATAAGCATATTAAAGTTTTAGATGGTCTCCATTTAAATTGCTAAATAAGCTTCTCCCCACCCCAGGTCTCTCTTTATTTCTCACCTCGGGGAAAGAGGAGCAGTTCCTGAGCTTCCAGTCTGATTAACTACAATTTCTTCCCCATTCATATGTTCATTCAGACAAGCACTATTTGAGCACTTCCTAAATTCCAATGTATATCCCATCTCCATCCCTGATGCTGCTACCTTATGCTGTTACTTCTAACAGACAGGAAAAGACCTGGGGCTTGGGGTAGAAAATCTACTTACTTGGGTGTAGATGTTGGTTCACGGGCAGTAGAGAAGTAACTCTCTTGTTAGGTCCTGACCCTGGAGTCTGAGGCAGGTATAACAGTATCAAGCACCATTTCACTGTAGGGAGGCCAGCAATGAGTCCCTTGTTGGAGTGGGGTGGCATGCTTCTTGTTCAGCCACAGTAATCCCCAGGAGATGGCAATTGAGAAACACATGCATTGAAAGCAGGACCTCCTTGCAGGAACTGAGGAATAGTCTCATAGAGGGAATGTGGGTGCCACCAAGGCATGGAGCTCACTGAGCAAGTCAGCATTCAGGAAGGCCCTGGGTTGGGATTAGCTTATTATTAAATAGAAAGAACCACTAGTTCAGGGCTGTAACCTAAGAGAAGGTTGAAGTGCAGAAGGGCCATGTGCTCCGGTCGGCCTGGGAGCAGAACATTTAGCATAAAGGATGCTGCATGTAGTCTGGGGGAGTTTAAATCTTGCACTCAGTGCTCCCACTTCCCCATTGTAGCACTGAGGTGCAGAGGCTTGAGGCAGCAGCTGGGAAGCCATGTGAACTCATCTGTGAGGATCTGAGGTGGCTGACTGCTGGACCCTGGAGGCTGGGGTGCAGGCCACTTTCACCTGGGAGTAGATGACAGGGGAGCCCTAGAAGGAAAGAACACTTGGGTGAGGGCCAGAGGGTGGCCCACAGGGGAGGCCACACAAGTCAGGTGACTTACCTCGTTCGTGAGAATCTTGGGTCTGGAGGCTGCTGTGGAAAGAAGAGGTGCACTTAGCTGTGGAGGCCTACATAGCATCTCTCTGCACCCTTTCCTGGTGGCCAGACCCACCCTTGCTGCCTTCTGTCTCCTCCCTGTCCAGCAGCTGCCCCTCCTTCAGCCTCACCATGATGACCAGTCCTCTCCTCCTCATCACCTCACATGCTCCTATGCTTAGTTCCTGGGGAGCTCTAGGAGAAGGAAACCTACCTTTACTCTTCTTAGTTCTCTGATTTCTGATTTACATCATGCATTATGAAGAGGCAACACAGCCCAGAGCACACTTTAGAGAGCAGACTCCAGGTCCAGGCTACCTCTAACTGAGCCTGGGTCTGCCTTGCCTCTCCTGGGGCATGGAGCAAGTCATTCAACTTCTGCCTCAGTTTCCATACATTGCCTGCCTACAGGGTTATTGTAACTATATGTGAATTCATTTGCATGTATGTATATATTAAATATTGTGTCTGTATCATTTCTGTCTCTCATGAGCTGAGTAAGTTTTTGTGTTTCCAGAGCAGTTCTGAATAGGATAAATAAGTTCTGTCATTATCATAGGCATTTGTGTCATAGTTCCCTGTGCTAAAGTATAGTGCTAAGGGATACAGATGAATAATACTGTTTTTGTTTTCAAGCTGGAGTTCTTCATAACTACCACCAGATAGGGCTCTCTACTTTTGATTAGGTATCAGGATTCCCCAGCACTTCACTGAGAGTTTAGACTCCAGAAGCAGATTTTTTGGTGGTTTTTAGTTACATGACTTTGGGCCACTCCTTTCAGGTCACTATGCCCCAGTTTCCTCATAGGTAATATGTGGATAATAGGGTTTATTTTCAAAGGTGATATCAATTTGAATGAGCTCATGTGTGCTAGAAGAGTATTACAGAAAGAACAGTGGAGGACCGAAATGGTAGCTTAATGTTACAGTGGCTGCCTAGCATGTGTAATGCTCTGAGTTCAATCACACACACACACACACACACACACACACACACACACACACACACACACTAATAATAATAATAAGAAAGTAAAAATGGGGTGTAAACACAATTCACTTGACCTTATACAAAAGAAATTGGAAAAGTAGAATCAGGCTAGTTAATCACATTGCACTTTTCATAAAGCGGTTAGAAGTCTGCCACACAAAACCTTGCTTCTCTTTCCTGCTCCTGGCAGGAGGAAGTCAAACTTCAGATACCTCAATGTGACCACTTGCAAGAGTGGGGACAATAACAAAGCCAACTGGCACACAAACTGCATCACAGCAGCTTGCCACAGCATTTCCATGTCTGTTTCCTCAGAAAACCCCTGCACTAACCCCATGAGATGGTGTTCTAGTTGGAATAATGTCCCTCAAAAATGTTCATACCTTAATTTTGCAACCTGTGAATAGGTTACCTAAGTTTTCCTTAGAAGGATTTTTTAGGTGTGAAGGTTATGAACTTTTAGATTCTGTGTTATCCAGGTGAGCACAATGTGATCATGTGCATCAGAGAACTTTTCCCAGAAGTGGTCTGAGGAAGGCCTAATTACAGAATGAACCAAGTTGCTGCAACTTTGCTGCTATGAAGACGGAGGAAGGAGACATACATACACCAAGGAAGTGGAAACCGCTTTAGCAGGACAAGTCAAGAAACATTCATCCCTACAGCATGCAGAACGGCACCCAGCCCTGCCAGTACCTTGATTTTATCTCAGTAAGACCTGTGTCAGACTTTGAACTTATAGGACTGTCAGATAATCAATTTTGTGTTCTTTAACCCCACCAGATTGGTGGTAACCTCTCACAACAGCAACAGCAAACTAACACAGGCAGGAGGATCCATAGACTGATGTATTAAAGTCCTTCTCCCAATTCATGCACTGAAGTTCTAAACTCCTGTGTGATCGTATTTGGAGATGGAACTTTTGGGATAATTAGATCATGATGGAATTAATGTCCTTATAAAATAGGACAAGAGAAAAAGGATCTCTCTTCTATGCAAGGGAACACTAAGACAGCATCTGTCTGCAAACCATCAAAAGGGACCTCATCCAGAGCCTGACCATGCCAGCACCTTGCTTTTGGACTTCCAGCTTCCTGAACTGTGGCTCATACACACTTATTCTTCAAGCCATTCAATCTAAAGTATTCTGTAACACTAGTCTGAATCAAGACAGCAAGGAATAAAAAAAAACCCACTCCATTTTATGGATGAAGACACTGAGGCTAGGAGAGCTTAAGAGATTGCCCAAGGGAATGACATTATGCCAGTTACACTGAGGCCAACTGTAGAGAACAGAAAAAGGATCACTGCATGCTGGGGTGGGACTGAACTCAAACAGTACAGCCACAAGTTAACAATTCCTCTGCCCTACTTTGAGGTATAGCTCTATGCCTGGTTAGTCCAGACCTGCTGAGGAGGCAGAGACTGAGCAATATTGGCTGTCGGAGTTGAGATTAGCCAGAATGGAGACCCTCAGATCTTACCTGCGTATTTATTTTCTCCTTTGTTTCTTCGTACTTCTGAGTAAACCACGTCTCTTTCTCTAGGATTTACTTAGAAACAAGTGGAAGTTTCAGAGGATACTAAGGCACTTGGCTGTTTTCTGAGCTCCTCCCTCCCCTCCCAGACAGTTTGTTCTCTGGAAGGACTAGTGCCCGCCAGGCCTGTATGTAGTCCCTCTTCATCTCCTGCCCCAGCCCCCACCCTGCTAACTCTTATTTCCCTGCCAAAAGAGAGGGCCCTCTTTACCATTGATGTATACTGGTTGCAGTTCTATCCAGCCTGGTACGTTTTGGTAAGTGGTCTCTTGGGGGTTCAAATCTGAAGGGTTCCTGTGAAATACAGAAATACTGCTGGTTTCCAAGAAGTCTGAGAAAGTAACTATGATGTTTACTCTCAGTTAGTGAGGCTTTACTACAGGATGCTTGCCAAGTCTAGAAAAATAGACAGATGTATAACAAATTGCCTATGTATATTATGTTATGAATCTTGAGAAATCTGTATCATCTAGCTTACCAGACTTTATGTAACCCTGGTGTGCAACAGGCATTGGGTTAAAGCTTAGAACTGCATTGCATTAGTACTATTTTCTCCCCATTTGGTAGGTGAAAAACTGGAATTTCCATATGATTAAGGGACTTATGAAGACCATGTAACCAGAAAGAGGAAGCACTAAGATTCAAATGAGGCTCCAAAATCTTTACTTTTAGAAAAATCAAAGGCTTATAAATCAGAATAAGAAAGGCTTAGAGAAACTCTGGATGGTTTGGATATTGCTACCCTACCCCCAAGGAAGGTTATGAGCCATGGTGTGGGTCTTAAAGTCAGCCTTTAGGACCCAAGATGGAAACCCTTCTTCATAGGTATCTCTCTTGCTGGCAGAGTGATCTCTGAGTGACCAAATTTTGTGGCTTTGTTTTCTTGACTGTCATTACAACAAGAGTTGATTAGGCTGGCTATATCCAGAAATTTTCAGGCTAATTCAAGACCTGGATGGATTTATAATTGGTCACTCAGATAACCAAGTCAACAATAGTACAGTGTTCAAGGATGTGCTATAAAAAGTGAAAATCAACTAATTCTTGAGAAAAGGGTCTATGAAGGGAAGGTGGTAGGTTAGATAATGCTAGGAACTGCACTGAGCTATCCCAAGGGAGTGGGAATCCAAAATGATACCACATCAACAACATGTTAAGAAACTGGGCATTTGGTAATAATTGAATTCATTCCATGTTTTCTACCCTGTAGGCATTTCATTAACTACACTATAGGCCAGGTCTTACCTGGAGAAGTCAGAGGCAGATCTCTCTCCTGAAAAAGAAAGCACAGGGCCATTGGATTCAAGTCAAAGAAAACTCCACAGGGATGGAACTCACAGGAGACTCACACAGAGATTGGGAGTTGCTGTCTCTGAAGTTAAAATTCTCCTAGCTGTGCCCAAGAAAGCTGATAGAAGCAGCAAAAACTACTAAACTGTTGACTCTAGTCTTGATCAGTGCAGCAATAAGTTGAAAGGGGAGTACACAGTCCCCAATCTGTTAATCTAGAGTTTTAAAGCTATAAGCAGTCTAACAGCTGTAAACAGAAAATAGATCTGATCACCTACAAAAATACTGTACATTTTAAAAAATCAGTAAATACCAAATCCTATTTGGTTTCTGTGTTCAATTCTACTTCTCAGTCTGGCTTTTTTTTTTTCCTCTTCGCATTCCTTGGGGGTCTTCGGAAGGCACAGAGAAACACTGCAGTTTATGAAGTTGGATTCACTCCATCACATTAAGGTCTGTTCCACCCCATAGGCTGTTTCAGCATCCTTGCATATGGTAAAGAGGACTTCTAGGGGTTCCAGAGGGACAGAGGAAGGACTAGGTGGTGAGGGGGAGGAGCATTTGAGACCAGTAGTCACTTAGTCAGCATGAGTCTGAGAAAATAGAGATTAGAAAGGCATAGACTCAAATGCAAGCATGCCTGGGAAGTACCCACCTGCTTTTCTTGAGAACCAGAAATAAAACAGCAACGCTCCAGCAGCAAGGCCCAGTATGCTGAGTAGTGCCCCAGTGACTCCTGTAGCTACAGCACTTCTGTTCTCGGTTGGCCCTGTGAGGAAGACCCCAAGCATGAGCTCCAGAGAGAACCTGCCTCAGCCTCTGAAGCTGATGCTTGGAGGAAGGGATGAACTGAGGTGACCAGCTCCTTAGGTTAAGCAGGCACTGGTGTGACACCGGAAATGGCTCCTGCTTTTATTCAGTGGCTCATTTTGGTGCCTCAGGCAAGGCTTGAGGGTCAAGATGCCAGGTGGCCAATGAGAGAAGGGGTGGCCAGCTGGTAAACTCTACATTCAACAGTGCTCTTTTTCTCCATAACTGGAAACATACCATCACTTCAGAGTACAATTGGAGAGTTATCATCAGAGAGTGTTAGAGAAGAATTGTTCCTGGTCAAGCATTATAAAGATTATCAGAGCACCACTGGAGGACATAGAAGGTCGATTTCTGTGGAGCTTACCTGTGATAAAAAGTGTCACCAGTTCACTCTTCTGGGCCCCCAAGCCATTGTCAGCCTCGCAGGAATAGTTTCCAGAATGTTGTGCAGTCAAGGAGAGGTTGAAGGACACTCCTTTTGCAGAGAAAGTTGAGTCGTTCCTCAGGACGACATTCTCATGATAAAACCGGTACAGGATTGGCGGGGAGCCTCTCAGAGCCTCACAGTGAAGCTCTACCACATCCCCCACCATGGCCTGGGCCTTGGAAACCCGGAGGGTGAGGACAGGGCGGGACACTGGAACTGACAAGAACAAAATTTCAGTAGTAGCTTCCTGCTTTTAACGTATTTGTTTTGAGACAGGGTCTTGCTAAATTAATAAGTTATCCAGATTGAATTTGAACTTGCAATTCTCCTGCTTCAGCCTCCTAGAATACTTGGATTATAGACATGTGCCACCATGCCCTGCTTGCTTCTAACACATTTGTAAGGAAAAGAATTATGCTTATGCAAGTGGAAAATGTCAGGTTTCATTCAATCTTGGGAAAAATTGAAACACATATGATAAACTAAGCTAATTATTTTGATCTGCAAATAGCTTTTCATGTAGATAAATATACAGTAGAAAAGTGTAAAACATATATGTCACAAAAACTTCTAATAGCTTATACATATATAAAAATATTTTCACCTTCATTATTCATGAAGCATATATATATACCTAAAAGCAGGTATAAATACTATTCCCTTTTCCTTCATCAGATTGGTATTGCTTTGATCACTATCCTAATGAAGGTGTGGATAAACAGGCATTTCATACACCTCATGTGGGAATGCAAATTTAAAGATACTACCTTGAATGGCAATGTGAGAATATCTACAAAATTGGCAAAACATATAAACTTTGACCTAGAAAGTCTACTTCTAAGATCATGTCCTTTAGGGATACTGATCTAAGTAGGTCAAGATATTTGCACAAGAATTTCTGGTGTAGCATTTTTATAATAGCTAACAACTTGTAATAACTTAGTACACTGGGTAATGAAATATTAAAATACCCAAGATGAATAAGATGTATTTTTAAATTGAATTGCAATTTGCATAGCTATCTGTAAAATATGATCTTACACTTTGTGAAAAATATTCTGTGCCTTGATGTTTACAGAATATTTCTGAAAGATGCATATGAAATACTTATGGGTGACTGTGTCTTGGAAGAGGAAGTAGAAATAAAACTTTGCTTTTCAATATGACTCATACTGTTAGAGATTTTGTAATAAAGATTTATGCACTCTCTCAGGATAATAAATTATTAAAAATTATAAAAACTTATGTTAAAACATAGCCCTCAAAAGATGAAGTGTCACAATGTAGATTAATGTAAAAAGTTGAATAAGGCCATGTTTCAACCTCATTTTTGCATTATTAGCTATGTTTTAAAGTCAGTTACTTTATCATTCTAAGCCACAGTTTTCTCTCCTGCAAAATGGGGATGAATCGGTCCCCCAAAAATTTTTCTTAGGGATTAAATGAGATAATGCATGACCATTGCACAAGGCCTGCAATGGTCAAGGTTCAGTTAATGTTGATGATGTTGGGAATGATGATAATGAGAAACAATCCTCTCTCTCTCTCTCTCTCTCTCTCTCTCTCTCTCTCTCTCTCTCTCTCTTCTTCCTTTTTTTTTTTTATAGTTCTGTTTGGCCCTGATCCATCTCCTGATGGTAGGACTCACACAATTCATGCTGGCTGGACAAGAAGTCTTAGCTGTGATGATAACAACAGCAGAATATCATGCAGGCATACAAACAAGGGAATGAGGATGAATAGAAAATTATAAACTCATAAGCACTGAGTATAGGAGGTAAGAGATAAGAGGTGGCGTTTCCTGGGTTGTAAGATGAGGACAGCAGCATTAAGTCGTGGAACAAGCCTGTGCACTAGGTGAAAGAGGTCAGTTGGAAAGCTGTTTGGCACTGGTCCTTCAAATCTCAAAGGAAAACTGGTGAGTGGGTGGGTAGGTGGGTGACAGGAGAGAACAGTGAGCTGGCTGGATGAGAGAAATCGTATCTGAAGTCAAATCACTTCTTTGATGCCAAAAAAAAGTTGGCTACATCAACCACCTTGACTAGAGCCTAGATTTTGGACTGTAATTGCCCAGTCTACTTGCTTATTTAATTCTGTCTCCATTACCTATAATACTCAGGGATCCAGCCAAAAGAGAGTGAGCTTTTCAGCTTGTATTTTACTTTACGTCTATAAGAGTGTGTTTTCCCACCATCGTGTGGTCTTTTGTTTTTGAGATGAATTCCAGGGGTAGGGATAGCTAGCTTCTCCTTTTGTACATCTTTTTAACAGAAACCTTTGAGTTTCTCTATTTCTTGTCTACAAAAATCAGAGAATTCTAGGGCAGGGGGTAGATGGCCATGATTTCTATCTAGTCCAGAAGACTGAAGTCAATATAGAAAGGATACAACTAGTTATTTTCAAAGCCTAGTCTAGAGTATTTGTCTCAACAGCCCTCAGCATACTTTTTCCATAACTTCTCTCTAAACAGGGATTTAGAGTTTGGCCCACAGGAGTCATCACTGAACAAAATCAAAGTTTAGAAGGAGGTTTTCCCATTGGTATTATACTTAGTAGCCAAAGGTCAAAAGCCTGAAGAATGGAGGGATTTGACTGATGCGGACCATTTCCATTTCATTTCATCTTGCTTGGCTGGTCTCTGTCTGGGTCACCTGTGTCCTTGCTTTTAGGAATTACAGAATGTCTCTCTTGAAAGGTTGCATAGATAGCTAGTGCTAGCATAATATTTCAATATAGAAAGTAAGCAAAATTCATATGCCAGTTAATAAAAGAAGCACAATAGTAGAGACTTGTTGGGAGTCAATGAGAGATGCACTCAGACAAAGAATGGTCTAATATTTTCAGAGGCAGAGGAACCCATCCTTGGAATGCCTTGGTTCCCTTTTTGCATTGTAATTTCAGATTACAATATAGTCGAAGTTCTAGAAAGTCTTCTAAGCATTCTTAATGAAGAATTTTAATTCAAGAAGACTGATTAACTGTGCTGCTAGAAAGCCTAGATTCCTGAAACTATATCACAAGAAGGCTCCCAGACTTCAGAAAGGTGTTCTGGAGACAAGATGTCCACCCAGATGCCAACACAAAGGGCAGCTGCTGCTGTTGGAGAAAGCGGGCACTGTCAGTTTTTGGTTGTGTTGCTGCTGACTTACCTGTGACTTTGAGTGTCACCGTCTCACTGCGCTGGACTTCAAGGTCATTGTCAGCCTCACAGGAGTAGTTTCCAGAGTGTTCCACTGTCAGAGTGAAGTTGAAGGATGTTCCTCCTCCAAAGGAGGCTGAACTGTTCCCCAGCATGACATCCTCATGGTAAAACCGGTACAGAATTGGAGGTGAGCCTCTCAGGGCCTCACAGTGAAGCTGCATCACATTGCCCACCACAGCCTGGGACCCGGAGGCCCTGAGGGTGAAGGCAGGACGGGACACTGGAACTGGGGGAGGAAAATAACCATCAACTGATCCTGTTTAAATACATTCTGCCACACTAACTATATTTCAATCAGGAAAATATTTTCCTTAGATTTTAATGACTTTGAAATATTACTGAGAACTCATAATATCTTCAGATATCAAGAAACAATAGCATTTGCATTATGTTATTTATAGTTTGAAATACATATACAAACTGAAATGTGTTTGAAAAATCTGAAAGCAAAGATTAAACCTAAACATAGGCATCTGAGAAGTTAGTGGAAAAAGAGAAGTCAGCTCACTAAAGACCTGTGGTCTACATAGTCAGGATGTAATTCAGTCTGGACTGCATCAAGCCCAAAATGTAGTATTGATCAATAGTTGCTCATTGTTACATTGATTAATCAAAAATTAAAGGGTATGAGTAAATAAAGACCCCTGAACTACCATATATGGTAGACATTCAGTGATAAGAAAGACACTATTCTCAGAGAACCCACAGTCTAGAAAAAGTGATAGGCAGCATTAAATAAAAGCACAAATAAAGAGGTAAAATGTTAATCCTTGATACAAAACAAAAAGCAGACATGGTGTTTTGAGATGCTTAACACTGGGACTGATTGTAGTATAGATTGTCCAGGAAAATTCCTTATGAAGTCACATTTAAAATTAACAATTAAGAATGCGGGAATGAAGATATGGAGCCAGGCAGATGATATGTGCAAAGACTCTGAGTTGAAAAGAACATTCTCATATTTGAGTTACTGGACCAAGCTGAGCGTAGCACTGAGTAAAATGTCCAGAGGACACCATAAACACTAGGAAATGGCTTCATAAACCATGCTGAGAAGCTGACTCCTGCTCACCATGCATTGGGAAAACTATTTTGACTCTAGGGCACAAAATAGAATGCAGAGGGATATAAGTGACACAAAGGAGATTAGTGTCATGCAGTAGATGAAATGATTGATTGGACAGGAATAGTGGTAGTAGAGAGAGATAGGAAAGATGGAAGAAACATGTAGGAAGTAGAGGGCCTGCTATGAGGGATTAAGGAGAGAAATGGCTAGGAAGATTTCTGGATTCCTGATTAGTGTAACTCAATGAAGGAAAAAATCTTTCACAGAGGTAGGGAACTCATGAGAGGTGTAGGTCTGAGAGAAATGCCAGTAGATTTTTAGAGGTGATTTGGTTCAGCTTTTGATAAATGTAAGTGGAAACATGGCAACTGCAAGTGTCCAGGTGGGAGGTCCCTTTAAATATAAATGTGTAGGAATCATTTTTATAGATGATAAAACCATTTATAATGATATACTTAGGATCATCTGGAGAAAAAATATGGCTAAGAGGACACATGTCAAAGCTCTGGGATAGGCCTATGTTTAAAGATTATCTATTAGTAAAAGAGCCAATAAAGAAGACTAGAGAAGGAATGATCAAACAGAAAGGAGAGTCAGGAGAAAGTGGAATCACTGAAACTACAGAAGAGAGGATTTCAAGAAGAGAAAATGATAAACACTATGTAATATTTCTGAGAGGTAAAGTAGGAGGAGGGTTGGAAAATGGTCACTTGGTCTGTATATGTGGAGATCAGTCATGATGCTTGTAACAAACATTTTCTTGGGGAAATTGAAAGAACCTAATGGATTAGAAGTAGTTGGTGATGAGGAATTGGAGGCAACCTGGGTAGCTGATCTTTTTCAGCAGTTTGGCCATAATGGAGCAGTAGGTTCAGTAGAATCAAATGAGGATCAACACAGGACTCTTCTTAGGTATGGGAGAAACATAGCATGTTAAGTGCCAGCAGAAAGAATCCTACAAAGATGTCAAGAGCCATGGAAGAGACAGAAATAATTGGTTACATAAACTTTCTAAGAATGAATGAAAGGGTAAAGTCTAGAGGACAGATGGAAATGGTTACTGACATAGGGTGCAGAATCTTCTACATCCCTAAAAGGAGAAGAGATTATTTAGTGAGTAGATACAGAGACAACACTTAATTTAGTGATAGGAGTCAAGGGTGGTGCTGTCTGATGAGGGGGGGCAGCAAGCAGAGGTATCAATGGATTGGGGGTTCTGTTCAGATCTGAGAACAACAGCCATAGGAGGAAGCAAACGGTTGGGTAGGAGGTTGTGCTCAGGTAATAAATGCTTAGATTGCAGTTTTGGAGATGGAGTAGTGTGTGTATGTAGATATGAGTGGCTGATGTAGGAGGATAGAGTCATGAAAAGATAGCCAAATATGGAATAGAGAAGAATGTGAGTAAAGGGCCAAAGCATTTACTGAAAACAGGCCTGACTAGGCAGCCAAGTCACGACAAGTGAGACCTGGTGATACTGCCAAATGGAACAAGGAAATGTAAGAAGGCAGGATAATGATGTTGGGATCTCTTCCAGTAAAGACTTCTGGTTGGGAACCCAACCTGTTCTGTCACAGGTGCAGAACCTAGGAGATATTCCTGAACCAGCAAGAGAATGTGTTTACCAACTGGCAAACAGAGAAGCATAACTAAATCACTTCTAAAGTAGGGCACACTGAACTTCCTATTTTCCTCTTCTAGATTTGGTGTTGGCCAGAAAGTAGATCATGTTTTGAAAAGCTTTTATTCCTAGGTTAGGAGTGTTTTGTCACAATGGTGAAAGGACAGGTGCAACTGTGAGGAGGAAGTGTACATTCCTGAAAATGTAAAATCCGTAAGTCCTGGGGATACACAGCAGGCCTGCGATGATGTCACATCACAGGTAGTTTTGTGAAAACTGAGTTTCAGTCTTGCCTACAGAGGATGATAAGGAGATGCTCTGGCTCTTGTACTGCTAGTTGGAAGAGTCCACTTACCTTTGACATTGAGTACCACCGTTTTACTGCGCTGGGTCTTCCCAACATTGCTGGCCTCACAGAGGTAGTTTCCAGAATGTTCTTCAGTGAGAAGGAATTTGAAGGATGCTCCCCCTCCAGAGGGGGATTGCCTGCTTCCCAACATGACATCCTCATGAAAAAAATGGTACACAATTGGTGGGGAGCCTCTCTGGGCCTCACATTGAAGTTCTATCATGTCCCCCACCACAGCTGGGACTCTGGGCACTTTGAAAATGATCAATGGGAGGGACACTGGAACTGAGGGAGAAAAAGAATTAGTTGAAACTGGTGTCATTTTTTAAAATTAAACATCTCCTCATTTTAAAAACTACAAAATTATATAAAGTAAGAGTGAAAGTTCTATCATTTCTTTTCTATATTTTTCATTTCCATATTTCATGAATATTTATTGATACTCTAGACCTTTTCTATGTATAAATACACTCACTCATATCAATACATAAACATAAAAATGTACAAATACACACTTTTCTATAACCTACTTTTTTTCCTTAGCAACAGGTCATGGACATCTTTTCTATTTTATTACTTGAGAATCTGCTTTACTCATTTTTTAAAAAATCATTTCATTGATCTACAATTTATACGCAATGAAACACAACTTTTTAAAATTTACAACTTGATAATTTTGTATAATATTAGCTGATTAATTTTTACCAGCCACAAAATATTCCATTGTACAAATTTGCCATAATATATTTAAGTAGTTCCTGATTGAGAGAGGTTTAAGTTATTGCCTTTTGAAAATTTTTGAATACTATGACATAAAATAATTCTGCAATATATCAGTGTTGGTTTGTGGAGCCATTGAGTGTGTGATTGTGTGTGTGTGTGTGTGTGTGCGTGTGTGTTTGTGTGTGAATGTTACTGGGAATTGAACCCATAGCCTTCACACTGAGATATATCCTCAGCCACTTACACTTTTTTATTTTGAGATAGGGTCAGACTAACTTGCCTAAACTGCTGTGCTTGGGTTTATGATTTATGCTTCAGCCTCTGAGAATGCTGGACTTACAGGTGTATACCACCATACTGCCTATGTGCATGTGTTTTTTGGGATAAATTCTTAGAATTTCTGGGATGAGTTAGATGAGTATTTTATACAATGATGTATAATGACAAATTATTCTTCAAAAAAGTTGATCCAATTAATACTTGCAATAGTGATAAATAGGAATTCTGTTTCTCCACTCCCTGATCAGTTAGGTTTGTTTTTATTGTTTATTTTCTTCTTGTACTCTTGATATCTGTGGTTGCTCTACTCAAGCAATTCAACTATTCTATTCGATGGAGTCCTACAGGGTACTAGTTGGTTTTTCATGCGACTTAGTGACTCATTAATGATGAGTTACATCTGAATTATCTATAAAATGGAAAAGTTGTAGGGCTGGAAGATATACAGTAACCAGTGGCACAGCAGTTTCCTAGCATACATAAAGCATTGGACTCAATTTCCAGAACCAAAACATAAATATGATGGAAAATTTAACTACTTATAATTTTTTACAAAACATACTTTCAGTTTTAATCAGCACATAGTAGTTGTACAAACTTATGGAGTGCAATGTGACATTTCAGTAATTAATACTGTGTGTAACAGTCAGATGAAGGTAACTGACATATCTGTCACTTCAGACATTTATCATTTATGAATTTTAAAATTATTAAGGTAATCCTTTTTAGTTGCTCATTATGAAATAATAATGAGAAAATATTTGTTCTTTGGCTTCCTCCTTCTGGCCACCTGATTTTTCATATATTTGCATTTTTTTGTCTACAGAGTACAATGGAACATTTCAGTAATGTGTATGATGTGTGATGATCATATTGGAGTAATTGCTATATCTCTTATTATTTTCTACTCTGTAGCCATAGATTTTACAATTAATTAGCTTTTGTTTTTAAATTGGTGGTTTCCAACCCTGTCCATATAATGTGTTCACCTAAAGATATGTTAGTAAATATTGTTTCTGAGATTCCCATCTGAGAAACTGAATTTAATTGACCTGGAACAGAGTTTAGTAATAGGGTTTACAAAGTTCCCAGGTGATCCTAACCTGTAGCCAGGGTTGAGGATCATCAATCTACATAAGTTCAGTATTCATTTTTATAACATTTTCCTCATTGTGAGTCCTACTGGATTTTCTCATGAAGTAATTTTTTCAAGAAAAATTAATGGCTAGTAAGTTTCTAAGTCCCTGTAATTTTGATAATGACTTTTGGAGTTACTGTAAACCTCCCAGTTCTCATTCCTCTCCAGGAAGTCCAAATCTGGCATCACACCTCTCTTCTTGACACAAGTACTATGCAAGTCAAACACTTACTTGATACTTTTCCTTTTCAAATGACTGCTTGTTTTTTAATTGTTCTCTCTTTTGCTCTCTCTCTCTCTCTCTCTCTCTCTCTCTCTCTCTCTCTCTGTGTCTTCCTTCCCCTCTCTCTTTCACATACATGCACACTCTTTTTTTTTTTTTTTTGTCTTTTTTTTCATTTTTATCAGTACCAGGGATCGAACTCACGACTGCCTGCTTGCAAGGCAGGCACTTATGCTGCTGAGCTAAATCCCCAGCCCCTCATGCAATGCACACACTTTTAACTTTGAATTTCAAGAATCTTATTAAGTTATATCTTCTAGTTTACAAGGTCGAATTTCCTTCACTTTGGGAAAACAATCTTGATTGCATTTCGAATTTCATTTTTCTCCTCAGTTTGGTTTACTAACTTACAGATATTTGATTATCCAAACTTGGAGATTTTGTCCAAATTCCATATCATGAATTTTCCCTTATTTCTTTGATTTTCTATCTTGCATTCTGTATTATTAAATTCATTCTTCATTCAGTTAATAGTTTTCAGAGGTATACTAGTCGTACTGCTTCAAATTTAGGTTTTATTTCTAAGATAGCTTTGTTATTTTCTCCTGAGCGCTTCTGGATTATTTTTCAATCTCTTCTTATCTTATCATTTCTTCTTTGAACCATAATACCTTTTTGTGCATATATATAAATATACTATTTAGTTTTACATATATATTCTTTAGTTATATTGGGAATATCCAAAAGAATTTGGTTAATTTTTTTTTGTTTCTGTAGCAATTCTTCTTTATGAAAACATTATGTGACCTTCTTTTCTCTTTATATATTTTTTTCTTTTTAATGGTAAAGTGTAACTGTACAAAAATATAGCATATTGTGTGATTTTTCAGTACATGTACACAATGTATAATGATCAAATCATGATAACTTATTTATCCATCACCTCAAATATTTTTCATTTGTTTTGAGAACATGCAATATCCCCTGTACCATTTTAAAATATGTCAATTCTAGTTTTTCCACTAATATTCTGCAGAACACTAGAAGTTATACTTCTAGCCCCATTGTACCCCTGTACCTATCACCTTTTCTCTGTTCTGCAACTCCACATAATGTCCTTTATTTGTCTAGTTTTGCTTTTGTTAGCGTCTCTTTTGAAGTCTTAGCCAAAAAAAAAAATGGAATTATATTAAAGCAAATACTTCTGTACAGCAAAGGAAACAATGGAGTGAAAAGACAACCTGAAGAATGGGAGAAAAACTCATCCCCCTGACAAGGAATTAATATATAGAATTTATAAATAACTTGACAGCAGAATAATGAAATAATCCCATTAAAAATAGGCAAATGACTTAAATAGGTATTTTTCAAAGGAAGACATATAAACAACTAACTAATAAGTATTTGAAAAATGCTCAACATCATTAATCATCAGAGAAGTTCAAATTAAAACCATGAGATAGCATCTCATTGTAGTTACAATGGGTGTTATCAAAGAGAAAAAATAACAAGTGGTAGTGAAGATGTAGAGGAAAAAAAGGAAATTCTCATACACTATTAAAGGGAATATAAACTAGTTTAGGTTTCATAAAAAACTAAAAATGGAACTACACCATCCATCAATTTCACCACTATGTATACATCCAAAGTAGAGGAAATCAGTATGTCAAAGGGACTTCCCTTTGTAATTTTAAATGCATTTATGCAAAGATACCTGAATTGGGGATTTTTTTTTTAGCACTGGGGCTTGAACTCAGGTCCTTCACATTGAGCTACAACATCAGTCCTTTGGTCATTTTTTTTTTTTTTTTTTTTTTTTTTGAGACAGGCTCCTGCTAAATTGCCTGTGTTAAGTGAGAACTTGTGATACTCCTATGCCACTCTCCCAAAAAGCTGGGATTATAGGAATGTGTGACTTGGGACTAATTTCTCATTGAATAAAGTCATATTCAAGTTTTTCTGAGAAAACTGCTTGTGTGTATGCATTTCAGTGACCTCCTGGCTGTTGATAAACTCAAAAGTCTATGTATTGGGACATATTTGTATAAAATCTCTCCAGGTCCTCTGTTTGGATCACATTCCTTCAAATAAAGGAGATTATCTCTTAAAAAAATGTGTAGGACTCAGTGAAGTTTGTCAGCTTGCAGAAAATCTATTCACTAATTTGGGATTTAATTTACCCACATATTTTCCTACTACGTTATCTTCCCAAAAGAGTTAAGGACATTATATTTCAATGATATATGTATGCCTAGGTTTATAGTAATGTAATTCATAATAGCTAAACCTTGGATGTGGCCTGTATATCCATCAACAGATGAAAAGATAAAGAAAATATGGCATTTACATGGTGCAGTAGTACATTGCCATAAAGGGATAAACCTAAGCCATTTGTAGGAAAATGAATGTACCTTGAAACTTTAATGCTAAGTGAAATGAATCAGAAACACAAACTTAAATGTCATATAGTTATTCTCATGTGGGAAACCCAAAATATGAATAAAGAGAAAAAGAAAGGTAGATAATAGGAAGTAAGGAGATGGATCTTTTGCAAATGCTAAGGGAATCAAGAAATAGAGGGAAGGGAGAAGAAACAAAGGGCAATTGATGAAAAAAAGAATTGAGACGTGTTTGGTACAGGTCCCAGCTTATAATCATTATGTGCTGAAAACATGTACTAGTAAGAATTAAAAATGGAAGAAAGGATTTCATTTATTTCTGCTCACTTCCTGCATAAGAGGCTGCAAAGACAAGCCCTTCCTCCTTCTTTATCTCAGCTCACAGCCTCATTGAACTGCAAATGCTGACTGGCAACCTGATTCATGCCATGCTGGGAGTGGACAGAAGTGGGGAAGACTTGCCTGCTTTTGAGAAATGTGCTAGATTGAGAGGCGTCTCCTTTTTTTAATCCATTAATCTGGCTGATCTGACTTTCTAGTTTTCCTTATTCCTGAAGTAGCCTTAAGATAAATCCCTCTAGGACACCGGGGCCTTATTTTCTTGTGATGAAAAACAATCTGACACACTAGACTTAAGGACTTTTCTATCTTACCATTCTGGTTCTTGGAGAAGAAAACTGGACTTTCACTTTCTAAGAAAACAGAGATCTAAGAGTAAACAGAAGAGACACTGCCCCTCAAGTGACATCTTTTTAATGGTTACGTGGTTAACCATGATTACACACTTGTGATTCAGACACTTTTCTGAATGTAAGCCTTCTTCAACAAACATTTTAAAAGAGCATGCAAGGAGATCATGAAAAGCTTGAGGAGCAGATTTCTGGGGAACACTTCTTTCCTTTCCTCTCACCTTCAGGCTCCCCAGATTTAATATGAGAACCATGTTTTCTGAGAACTCTGGAAAAATCACAGCAATGCCCAGAATTTGTCCATTTGACTATGTTGTAGTTAAATTAATGTGTAAGGCTTAGTGCTTCTGTGCATCAGGAAAAGCAGGCCTGGAGACTGAATGGAAAATAAATGTGCTCACCAAAACAGGGGAGCCTGCTACACAAGTGTGAGTTGGGAAAGGCTGGAGGAAAAGTGTGGCCCAGAAAGAGCAAGGGCTCAAGAGCAGGACACAAGAAAGGACAGCATAGGGGCAACCACTGTGGAAGGTAGGAACAGACATCTGATGGGACTGATATGAGAAGGCACTGGTTGGTCAATGTAGAGATAGGAACCCAGGTCTTTTTTTTTAATCCCCAGTCCCCCCCCCCCTTTTTTTAAAATAGGAACCCAGGTCTTACCAATGACAGAGAGGCTCATGGTATTACTGCGCTTGGAGCCAAATCCATTATCTGCTGTGCAGTAGTAGTTCCCAGAGTGCGCTTCTGTTAGAGAGAATCTGTAGGATGTTCCAACACCACTGTGCACTGTGCTTCTATCTAAGAGGGATGTCTCAAGATAGAACTGGTACAGGATGGGGAGAGAACCTCTGTGGGCTTCACAGTGAAGTGTCAACACGCTTCCCTCAATAGTCTGGGCTTCAGCAGGGTAGAAGGTTAAGATCGGCTGGGACACTGGGACTGAGGGAGACAAAATGAGCCCAAAGTCACTCTTGCTTCTTACCACAGATTTCAATCTGCTTCCAGTGCACATGCTCAGACCCCAGTCTCCACCAGCTCTCCCAGTATCTCAGCAGCCTCCCAGGCTCCTCTCTCCACCTGTCTCCTGTCCTTCTTGTTGATCTTTCTCTGGCTGCTCCTTTCCCTCAGGTCTCTCACTTTTCCCTTCTGGCTTCCTTGCTAGGTGACCCCCTTTCCTGTTGTAGAGCGATAACACCCTCAGTGAAGAAGCCCCTTAGATTTATACCAACCAGATCCACAACCTTCCTGCACCAGCATTTTATCCTTCCCTTTGCCCTGTGACCATGGAGGAGCTTTTCCCCATGCCAAACTAAATATCAAGCAGAGAAGGTGGTGTCTATATTTTAACAGACCTTTTTTGGACAGATGTTCATATGATTTTTTTTTTTTTTTTTTTTTTTTTTTGGCCAGGTTGCTTGCAGTGATCACTGTGTGATCCTGTGTTTCTAGCAGAGTTTTGGTGAAAAGTTCTTGTCCTCAGGTACAAGGACACCCTGGCTTTAATTATTTATGTTGTCTAGGATTTGACAAAACAAGTCCATTTTGATTCTGCCAACTTTCACTTCTTCTTGCTCAGAGTGGGTTCCTCTCTATCTTATGACTCTGCCCACCAGAGACTCTGACCTGGATGTTAAATCCCATCTGCCTGTATTGTTTTCCTGCAGACACCATCTGATTATATAATCCTCTCCATATTAGAAAACAATGAAACAACACAAAAGCAGTCATGCTATTGTAATCAATAGCAAGATTATCAAGATGTAATCAATAGAAGATTAATATCTTCCCCATAGTATCTTTTTCCTCTTTTTTATGGGCAGAATTCTGGAAAGAATGCCCTGCTTTCAAAGGTTTCTCTTCTCTTCCAAACAGTCATTTTATGTCCTGTGCACCTCTGTCATTAGCCCACCCAATCTACTGAAGTTGATATTTCTGGCTTATGAATACTGTCATGGTAAGAATAATAATGATAATGAAACACACTTCTTGTGCTGATAATGCAGTGCTTCTATATGTCTGGTACACATGCCTACTTTTCATGTACAGTAGCTATACATATGTAGACTGAAACTATTCCTTAAAGTATTTCCATGAGCTAGGTCTTAGTGTTTCTCTTTTGTAAATGTAACTGAAGTTCAAAAAGGATAAGTCTTAAACCAGGAAGTGATGAGACACCAAGCAAATCCTGGTTTTCTAGTTAGAGTCTGTGTGTGGTGTGTGGCTAAATTCAGTGTGTGTGGTTGGAATCTTAGTTTTCAGCATCTCCAAGCTCAGCCTCATCCAAATTGGCTGCTTTCTTTTGCGTAAGGCACTTGTTCCTCTGGATTCTGGGGACATGCTCTCCTACTGTCTCTTTTCTCAGCCAGGATTTTTCTTGGTGTTCTTTCTCCTGAACAGGTCCTGACTTGGGAGTTCTCCTGGCCTGGACACATTCTTGGGTTCTCAGTTCAACTTGTGGCTACTCCCCATATGGCTGCTGTATGAACTTCCTTCTAAGGTCTGAGTCCTTTTCCACAGTGCTAATCCTCTTCATGGATCCTACTTAGTTGAATTAAGACCAATCCTTGATGGTACATCCTTGATGGCTTCTCCTCCTGCCTCATCCTGTCTCTCATACCCTTTCATTCTATGTTGCTGTCTGCACAAACAAACCTCCTGTCAGATCCCTGACTGTTTCCTGCACTCTCCTCACAATGCTTTAGCATATGATTTCACATGGTGCACAGCCCCTTTCTTCTCTTCCCCATCTCTTCCTCCTCTCTCTTCCAGAAGTGCTTCCATTGCCCCTTAGGTTTCACCTCTCACATGAACTCTCCATCCAGCAAATCTCTCACCTCTCAGGATGCCTTCCCATTTGCTTCCACAGTTACCAGGTATCTCTAGTCTTCAGGTTGGTGTTTGTCCACTGATTCATGTGTAACTGGCACTAGATCCTAAGAAACTCTGTGTACATAACTACATGGTCACCCCGAGACATCTTTTATGTTAGTACCCTCTGCGTTTCATGGCATACATGTGTTATAGCTAGATAAACACACAGGCCAGTGTACAGAACTTCTAACATGTCTAAGATCACTCAATAACGATGTCACTCAATAAAGGCTTCCTTACTTCTGAATATTGAAAACACAGCTCTGTGGTCCCTCCCATGTGATGTTCTGATCTTTTCCCGACTTCCCTAATCTTTTCCTTTATAACACAATGTACATGCATTGTGTGATGGGCTGGGTTGTGGGAAAAAGTTGACATCCAAGTCTCAACTGAAAGATTTTAATATAATGACTTGAAAGTTACGTTAGTAGTTTTCCAGGGATAAAGTTAACCAAAACTTTCCTAACCTGCTTCCAGCTCCTGTCCTGTCTGTGTGTGCTGTACATCACTGCCCTGTCTAGCCTAGAAAATGGACTTTTGCAGAGTAACGGTGATCCCATAACTCCCTGCGTATCATATGTTCACCCACAGTTACTATCAAATGCCTATCTGTGGATCATATGTTCACCCACAGTTACTATAAAATGTTACAAGAACAAAAGGGAACTTTTAGTCTCTGGGAGCTGATGGTTTGACTGGACCTTTGCACTGAACTAGTTGCCCAATTCTGTTCTGTATTTTAATTTTGAAACAGGGTCTTTCTAAATTCCTAAATTTCTCACACCAGGATTGGACTTGCAATCCTTCGGCCTCAGCCTTCCAGAGTACTAACCTTACGGTGATGTAGCATCATGCCCATTTTGGTACTGATTTTTATATACACTAAGAACAACCTAATGAGTGAAAACCTGCCATCTGAGAACCCGTAGGTTAAGCAGAGAGGGGGAGTCAAACACTGGGTTGTTTTAGAAGGTGGGTGTGAGGAGACAGAGCTGCTGAGCAGACATCCAGTGGTAGAATGGTGCCCGGCTACTCAAGGAGTAAGAGAGATGGCTGCTCAGATGAATCAGGGAGTAGAGAGGATAGAGAGCTGCCCCAGGAAGAAGAAGAGGAAATTGGAAGATGGGAGCATGTTTCCAACAGTGTTTAGCCAACAGTGGAGGTGTGAGGAACCCCAGGGCTTACCAGTGACAGAGAGGCTCACGGTATTACTTCGCTTGGAGCCAAATCCATTATCTGCTGTGCAGTAGTAGTTCCCAGAGTGCGCTTCTGTTAGAGAGAATCTGTAGGATGCTCCAGTGTCACTGCGTGTTGAGCTTCTAGGCAGAAGTAATTTCTCACGATAGAACTGGTACAGGATGGGGAGAGAACCTCTGGGGTCTTCACAGTGAAGTGTCAACACGCTTCCCTCAACAGTCCGGGCTTCAGCAGGGTGGAAGGTGAGGATCGGCTGGGACACTGGCACTGAGGGAGGCAAAATGAGCCCAAAGTCACTCTTGCTTCTTACCACAGATTTCAATCTGCTTCCAATGCACATGCTCAGACCCCAGTCTCCACCAGTTCTCCCAGTATCTCAGCAGCCTCCCAGGCTCCTCTCTCCACCTGTCTCCTGTCCTTCTTGTTGATCTTTCTCTGGCTGCTCCTTTCCCTCAGGTCTCTCACTTTTCCCTCCTGGCCTCCTTGCTAGGTGACCTCCTTCCCTCTTGCAGAGCAATAACACCCTCAGTGAAGAAGCTCCTTAGGTTTATACCAACCAGATCCACAACCTTCCTGCACCAGCATTTTATCCTTCCCTCTGCCCTGTGACCATGGAGGAGCTTTTCCCCATGCCAAACTAAATATCAAGCAGAGAAGGTGGTGTCTATATTTTAACAGACCTTTTTTGGACAAATGTTCATATGAAAGTATTTTTATTTCCAGGTTGCTTGCAGTGACCACTCTGTGGTCCTATGGTCCTGGCAGAGTTTTTGGTGAACAGTTCCTGTCTTCAGGTACAGATGTTGAGGTCCCCTTCTTAATAACCCCCTGGCTTGAACTGCTTATGTTGTCTAGGATTTGACAAAACAAGTCCATTTGATTCTGCCAAATTTCACTTATGCCTGCTCAGAGTGGGTTCCTCTTTTCTTGACTCTCTACCCACCAGCCTCTGACCTGGGTGTGAAATTCCATCTGCCGTATTGCCTTCCTGAAAACACCATCTGATTGCATAGTCCTCTCCATATTAGAAAACAATGAAACAACAGAAAACCAACCTTGCTTGTGCTTAATCTTCCCCATAGCATCTTTCTCCTCTTTTTCTATAGAGATATTTCTGGATAAAGTCCCCTTTTTCTTTACTGACACTCTTTTAATCTCCTGTGCAACTTCATCATACCCCAACCCATCTATTAAAGTTGATATTTCCTGTTTATGTATACAATCACAATAATGAAACATACGTCTTATACTGATAATGTAGTGTTTCTATGGATCTGACTGTTATACATGCCTTACTGGTCATATGTAATTTATAGCTATATATATGTAGACTGGAGCTATTCCTTGAAACATTTCCATAAGTCTTAATGTTTCTGTTTTACAAATGCATGAACTGAGACTCAAAGAGGTTAATTCATAAACCAGTAAGTGATAAGACATCAGTCAAATCCTGGTATTCTAGCTATAGTCAGTTAAGCTAAATTCAGTGTGCATGGCTTGACTCTTAGCTTTCATCATCTCCAGCCCAGCTTCATCTGAATTGGCCACCATCTTTTTCATAGGGTGCTTGCTTCCCCTGGATTCTGATGTGCACACTCTCCTAATGTCTCTCTGACCTAGGTTCCTTCTCTTTCTTTCTCCTGGATGGCCATTTTGATGAGTAGTAGAGAGGACAGTAAGCTGCTTCAAGGAAGAGGTGGAGGAAACTGGAAGGTGGGAATATATTTCCAGCAGTGTCAGGGATGAGGCAGAATCCAGGCAGCGATGGGGGCATGAAGAAACCCAGGGCTTACCAATGACAGAGAGCTTCAGGACCTTGCTGCGTTTGGGGCCAAAGCCGCTGTTAGCTATACAATAGTAGTTCCCAGAGTGCTTTGCGGTCAGAGAGAAGCTGGCTAGTATTGAACTGGTTTTTGTCTCCCACAGGACTGTATCTTCATGCAAAAACTGGTACAAGATCTCAGGAGAACTTCTGTCAACCTCACAGTTTAAGATGATCTGTTGTCCCTCCACAATCTGAGTCTGCCTAGTCCTGGCGGTGAGAACTGGCTGGGATATAGGCACTAGGGGGAGGAAAATGAGTAACAGTCACTTCTGCATCTTCTCACAAATTTCAGTCAGTGGCCAATGCCAATGGCCAGAGTCCAGTCTCAACTGGCTCTCAGGACAGTTCAGCAAACTCCCAGGCTTCTCTCACCTCCTGTCTCCTGTCTCTTCCCCTGGCTGCTCCTTTCCCATCAGACCTCCAGCCCCTTCTCTCCTAGACACCTTGTTAGGTGACATACTTCCCTTTTTCAGACAGATGATACCATCAAGGAAGCAGTCCTTTATATTGCTGCCACCAGACCCACAACCTTGTTGCACCAGCCTCTTGCTCTTTCCCTTTGACCCATGACTATGTAAAAGCTGTCTTTCACCTCCATATATTTGTGAGAATTTGTCCCTCTCTGTTCTTGGAGCTACCTCATGGTTCAGCTTTGACCTATTATCGAAAGCATGTGTTCTTCCAGGGTCCTCTCTTCTGCTATGTTCCTTTCCCTGAACTCAAACTGACCCTCTCTATTTACTTGAAACTTAGGGTGAGACAATGTCTGTAGATGGAGTTTCCAGCCTGTGAGGTAGCACACACCCTCACCCTCACTGTGACTTGTGGTGATTAGAGCTCACTGGTGGTAGAGAGTGGCTTCTACTACTGGCTATGTTCCCGGGCCATCGTCTGGGCACAGACATCGTCTCTAGAATGCTCTTGAGCAAAGAAATGTTGAGGGAGCCCCCTCTCTTGGGGCCTGTGTTCCTCAGTG
The DNA here is from genome assembly GCF_034190915.1 of Cavia porcellus. Classification (NCBI taxonomy): domain Eukaryota; kingdom Metazoa; phylum Chordata; class Mammalia; order Rodentia; family Caviidae; genus Cavia; species Cavia porcellus. Next base: position 43,699,533 of record NW_026947490.1, read on the forward strand.
TGTCAGCCTTATAACAACACTGATAAGGACAGGGGAAGAGCTTCTGAGGCTCCACAGTTGAGCTCTGCTATATCCTCCGTGGCAAATTGTGCTATGGTAGCTCTGGCAAGGAGACAATGATGTGCCACTTGGAACCACAGACAGGGAGGCCATCAGTGGGGGTTCTGAAACTCTTTCAATTAAGAGGATTTAAGAGACATGGTCCTAAATCAGTCCTGGTTCCAATATCCTATTTGCTCTAACTTTATTCTCTTAATCACTGAGCATTTTTAAAATCTCCATTTCAGGCAGGCCTGGTGGTGCATGCCTGTAATATCAATACTCCTGGTGGCTGAGGTGGGAGTATTCTACATGTCTGATGCCAGCATAAGCTACATGGAGTAAGTTCAAGGTCAGCCTGAACTGTATAGCAAGACCCTGCCTCAAAGAACAAAAATAACCCCATCAAACAAAAACCAAAACAGAATTCTATTTCTGCACTCTCTTCTACTCCTTTGTCCTGCTCCTCTTTAACTCACTCCTGGCAAGTTGTTCAAAACAGTAAATCATTAACAGCAGTTAATATTCACTGTCATTACCTATGCTCTGCAACAGGGATCCCTGAGTACGGGCTGATAGCCTAGTCCTCAAATGACATGCGGCAGAACATAACATACCTCTCACTTTGATGGTCACTGGCTTGCTGGTAAAACTTCCAGCCCTGCAGTAATACTCCCCTGCATCACTGTTTTTCACTGAAGCGATCTTGTATTTTGCTCCTGAGGATAGGTACCCCCTTTTTTTATACCAGTAGAAATTCATGTTCTTTGGATTCCTATCTACTGAGCAGATGAGCAGCAGCTCCTGCCCTTCGGTGACAAACTCTGTGGCTTTTTGGACTTCGGCAACTCCTGAATAAATAAAAATGAGAAGTCTGGGAATACTGGCAGTGGTGTGCTGCAAGACGGAGAAGAATCGTGAGATGGGAAGGGCAAAGTCTGCTGGTCTCATGTGAGAAGCTGGACTTAGACTTGCCTTAGGAAGAGGGAGTCTGCGGTCCCTGTGTTACTGCAGGGGCCCTCTGTTCTCTCAGGGTCTTGGGGAGAGTCGGGAGTAGGAATAGAGGCAACCTGCTATTCTAATCTGTGATGACATGGTTTAGGGCAATGCTGCCAGCATAGCACAGTGCCTTTCAAGCTATCCTTAGGTTCTGGAAGAATAAATGAAGATAACTGAACAGAAGAGGAGAATGGCTTGCAGTCGGGGTTCCATAGTTAATGCTGTGGGGGGAGGCTGTGCTAGAAATTATTGTGTTGTAATTGTTGGTTAACACTTTCTCCATCTTCTGTAAATCATTTTTCTTTAAACCCAAGACCTTAGAAACATCTGCTTTTTATAGTTGCAGAACACAGTAGTAGAAATAAGCAAGTTTAGAAAAACAGCCAGGTGCAATGGCGCATGCCTGTAATCCCAGTACTCAGGAGGCTGAGGCTGGAAGATCACTGAAAGCTTGAGACCAGCCTGAGTTATAATCTGAGCTCAAGGCCAACCTTAACTGCATAGCAAGACACTGTCTTAAAAAGACAGAAGAAAAACAATTATAAAGCTACTGCTTTTTCCTTAAAGATGGGAGTAAGTTTATCAGAAATACTCATTTTTACCTCTTTCTTACTCAGGAAAATAAGCGCCCTCCTCTGTGTCCCTTGGTAACTCTCAAATAGATTTCTCAAGAGACAGACCAGGTTCCATGAGGGAAAACATTTGACCACTGGCTAATAGTCATGCTTTAGAACCTATACAATTTCAGAAATTTAGGAAAAAGTGATAATGGGTGTGGTTCCATCTGTAGGGATATCAGTTTTTTTTTTTTGTACCAGGGAACAGGTACCAGGTCGAACTCACGACCTCATGCTTGCCAAGCAGGTACTTATGCTCCTGAACTAAACCCGCGGCCTCTGGGGATATCAATTTGGAAGTGTTTCTTTCCTAAAGTTTTGTCCTTTGGTTTTCTTGTCCTGAAATTGTCTGTTCCAGGCATCTGTAGTTGCAGGCGTCTGCTCACCTGACTGAGCAGGGTCTGTCCAAGCTAGTCAGAGGACTCTGCCAGAGCACACAGTTTATGTCTGCTGGCCTAGGAGGAACCAAGGTGTGTCAAGGGCTAGAGTTTTCTGAGTGAAAACAAAGGGTGGTATCTAAGAGCATTGAAAGGAAACACTTTTTTTTCTTTTTTACTTTCCTCATTCTAAGCTCTCCGAAGGTATCCACAAGAGTCAGGGTGTTATCATGCAGCTCCGTTTCTCATAGTATAAGGACCAATTTCCACATGGACCAGTGGCCCAAAGTGATACGTGATTCTGGGGCACTGTTTCATACCTGTTCCTGGAAAATCTCAGAACTTAAGGATACTTACTTTGCTCATAAATTTGGGATATTTGGCTCTCTTTCCAAATACCAGAAGTCACGTCTCCTGCCTTGCACTGGTAGAAACCTGAATAGTGAGGCCATATGGCAGAAATCTGGAGTCCTGGGTTGTTGCTGCAGCCTGACTCCAGGGACTGGTTATTTCTGTAGAAGCAGAACTGGAGGATGACATTTGACTTCTGCGGAAGGATCTGGGTCTTACAAGACAGGGTCACTTGATTGCCATGTGTGGACTCAGAGAGGCTGTCTGTCAGCACAGGACGTGAAAATAACTCTAGAGAGAAGGATCACAACAGTCCCTGGAGCAATGAGGCTTGGGATGCTCTGGAGAAAAACACAGTTGTTCTCAGCACCACCAAGTGGAGCTGTGGGGTTGCTATCTTCCATCAAAAGCAACCAAGCAGGGGAGTTGTGGCCGCGCCATGTTGGATTCTTAACCTTCTTCAACAACACTCTTGCACTTTCTCTCAGTGTATCTCAGCCCACCTCCCTCTTTTTCTTCCTCCTCTACCATCCCAAGGACGCCTGCTCTCACTCCCCCATTCACAGAATAATGAATGCTTTACCTTGGACTTGGATTTTCACTCTTTTGGAAACAACTGGCTCGTGATTACTTTTCTTAACTCCCATACAATGATAGTTACCGCTGTTCTCCAGACTTGCTCTGCGAATGTTGAAGTCATTGTTTTCACCAAGTAATGCCAGTAATTCACCATTCTTATAAATTTCCATATTTTCTAGTTCTGTTCCTGCCCTTGCCAGGCACCTTAGATTCACAGAGTCTCCTTCAAACACAGAAAGTGGAGTTTGCAGGATCAGTGTAGCTGTGGGAAACAAATAGTTATATATTTATTCTGTTGTTTCCTCTTTCTTTTTGCTATTTTAAGTAGATTGTACAGAAAGGAGATTAGGAGAAGAATTAAAACAAGCATCATTTCCTTTTTTCTGATTTTGAGATAAACACATGTACCCTGAGAAAAGCTGGAAAGCAGAAATATACGTAAAAGTACTTATCCCCTCAAACCCCATCGTCTTGACATGCATTTTCCCAGTTTTCTCTTCCAGGTGCAGGTACATGACTATCTCTGCGTATCTTTATTTTTTTGTGTGTGCTATTGGGATAATATTTATGTATCCAAAGACTTGCTTTTCACTTTCTATACTATGATTACTTTCCTACGTCACTAATACCATTATTGAACTAGATTTTTTAATGGGCTCAAAGTTTTGTTTCAATGGCAGCAACATACTTTATTTGATGAATCTTATATTTTTTCCTTTGAAACAAAGTTATTTAGGCTGGCCTCAAACTTGAGATCCTCCTTCCTCAGCTTCCCCTGTAGCTGGGATTACTGGACACCACCACAACCAACTTGAATCTTCTTTCTTTGCTCATTTAGGGTACTCTGTTTTTAAAGTTGTATATATATATATATATAATTGTTTCAGTAGGTAAATGTGTAAGAGAGGAATTGTTAAGACAAAAAGCATAAACTTTTTTCTCATCTTGCTGCTATTTTGCTTCCTTGTTCACAAAATTAAAGGGCATTATGACCAAGATGATAGACTTCAAAACAAATAGTTATAGTGCAACAAATGAAATGCCTCTTTTTTCTCTATATATGTTGATTGTATCAGTTAATCTATCTCTATCTACCTATCATCATATATCTGCAACTATAAATATGAAAATTTTCATGGGACCTATCATACCCAATTTTAAGCAATTTAAGTATGACTTAAATCCATACATCTCATCTTAATGTATAGGAACCACTCAAAAGAATTAATTCTCAAATTTCTTTTTACCTGAGGAGCATGTAAAACACAGATTTGTGGGACCTACTTTCACACATTTTGATTCAGTAAATATATGATAGGTCCTGAATATCGGTATGATTAAAAGCTGCCTAGGCTTTATATGTCAGACCAAATTTTAAGAAACACAGATTTAGATACATCAGTTCATTCCATAGAAACCACACTGATCTGGGTGTGCTGCAACGAACCTGTAGTTCCAGCCCTCTGAGAGGCTAAGGTAGGAGGACTGAGTATTTCAGCCTATCCTGAGAAACTTAGCGACATGGCAAAATACTGTTCAAAGTAAAAATGTAAAAACAGAGAATGTAGAATTTCTAGGTTAAATGCCCCACACACACCCTTTCTCACACATGCACAAATCAGTTTAGTGTTTGGCTCATCCACAATATTAGTTGCATGACAATTACATCTTTAGGATGCCCTACTCAAAGTCACTGCCCATCGTCCTGGATGAGTTTTATCTAGAGGATTTAAACTTTCTTGATTTTTATGTTTAAATGTCAGAAGGTAATTCTATTGCCTATCTGGCTTTATACCAAATTATTTAGCTCCTCGTCTGCAGGCTGTAGTGTAAAATAAAATCGTTCACTCGTAACATCTGAAGGAAATAACGGTGACAGCTAGAAAGAAAACTGGGCCAAAATTATTCATAAAGCTTATTTCTATTTTTTTCCTGACCTTTAGTAAAATCCAGGTGCACAGGGTCACTCAGAAGTGATGTGCCAACTCTGCAGCTGTATTTTCCCGATTGATAGACATCCAGGGTGTTTCTGGTTTCCGTTAATGGGCTCTGTCCATTGTACCATTGTGTTTTCTTTGGTGAGGAAGATCTAAACCCATTGCAAGTCAGACTCACTGTGTCTCCTTGAAACACAGGGGTCCAAGGAGGGTGAAGGGAGATCACAGGCTTGGGTGTAGTTGCTGAGAAGGAGAGAGAAATGGGTTTGAGATAGAGGTGGCTGTAGTCCCAGGTGCAGATGTTCTATGAATAGATGGGAGAACATGGCTCTGGAGGACCGTCCCTCGGAGATCCTCTGAGAGGGTCACTCATGACTTATGGCTGCCTGCCAGTCAGCAGCACTCACTTCCTCCAATGGAGAGGGATTGTTTGGGAGATGCTAATGCACAAAATCGTGTTAAGGGAGTGACAAATGGTATTCATTGTCATGTTCAGCCTTAGTTAGGCAGTTGTGTAAATAAATTCTAGAGAAAAATCACCCCTGCCTCTGCCACCTCATCCTGTTCCTAAACTCAGAGGAACTTACATAGGCACTGATAAAATCACAATTTTGCATTTTCCTAAAACAATCAGTAATTTCATCATAAGATTTTGGTACTGAGATGAGAATGAGAGATCACCTTGTCTAATGGCTTCATCTTATAACGGATAATTCACATACCCAGAAAAATCCCAACTGTATCTAATTATAACAGCAAGAAATGGACAAGTCTTCTTCTAGAATCCAGAGGTGACCTGGACAAGGGTCCAGATGGGGCAGCTCGTTCTGCTGGAGAAGAAGAGGCATTGTGGAGTATTCTTGCTATTTATGTGCCCCCAAATACCCAAGACAATCTGACCCAGAATAAAAGCAGTGAATCAGAATTCAAAAACTGTGTGGTACTGAAGTTTGTCTTCTCCCTAGTCTCATCTTTTCATATATTTCTTCCTTGTAAGGACTTAGTTATTAGATATTCCACTCCTCAGGCATTTCTTGGAGGATTTCAGTACTAAAACTGGCATCTCCATCATGTATATTTTCAGTTGAGTTTTTCTGGCTTGCTGATTGACAGGATCTATCCCAAATCCTGCATGTTTACCATGAAGTTGAAGGTGTCCTACCTAGCTAAGTGGGGTTCATTTGCATGAGAAATAAGTACAGGGCCTAGAAACTGTCAGTGTGCTCACCACAACACAGAGGGAGGTAGAGGTTGACTATAAAGCTACCCTGACTCTTGGTCAGTTCCAAGAGATGAGGCATCACTTCCACATCCCTGATCAGCTTAGCAAGACAATGGAAGATGTTAGGGATTCTCAGGAAACCATCACAAATATTTTAGGTGAGGGAGACACTGTTATCCAGAGATGCAGAAGAGCAAAAGAAAGGAAAACTCACCAAATTGTCCACTGGCGGAAGCTGCAAAAGAAAGAGAGCCTGACATGAGCACTGAGCAGGGCTTCTTTGGCTTTTCAAAGATGATACATTTCTCCCATCCTTTTTCTATGCTTTTTTATTGAAAAATTCATTTGTAAACTACAAATGATTATTTATCAAATATCTGTACATTCTAAGACATGGTGCTTACATTTCTAAGATAAATGAAATATGGTATCTGCTAGCAACAACAATTTGACTGGTACAGGAAACAGAAACATGATGCAAAGTAATATAATGTAAACATGATGCCCAGTGCTTTAATCAAAATGCACATGGGTATCTGGAGCGTAGAAGGGTCACTCTGTGTACAGAGTGTTTGTGTGTACTGAAGAGAAAGGGGAGAGGACTGCGGAAGGTGCCTGAAGGAGGCAATGCTTGAGAAAACAGCAAATGAGAACATAGGCATTGGCCAGGGGAGGGTTAGAATTTGTGTGTGGCAAGGGAGGATAGCGAAGGAAATCAAGGCAGGAAGGCACAGAAGTTACGATAGGACACTGAAGCTCAAGAGCTGCAGGAGTCTAAAATTTAAGGAGTCATGGGAAAAATAAGACTAGAAAAGAATGTAGGGACCAAGTAAGTAGCTCCCATTTTATAAAAGCCATGGAAAGATTTAAAAGAGTGTGACGCAGTTAGAATTGTCAGTTTCCATGGAGCTCTCTGGCAGAGAGCAGCCTTCAGTGAGACAAAATGGGCAGCGCCTTAGATCACATGGTGAGGGATGATAATAGTAAATTTTCTGTAGTGTTTATCTGAGATTTTCTGAATTATTTACTTGTTTACTGTTCGTGCTTTTTAAACATATTGTTTCCCTCTTTGCAAGAGTGCAAGCCCTATGAGATCAGGAATTTCTCTTAGGTTCACTAGGTAATTCTTCAGAACCTACAAAAGTCTCTAACATATAAAAGACATTTTATAAATATTTGCTTATTGAAAAAATGAATCAATGAAAGAGCTAGGTTAGAAAGAGTTGAGATAGGAAACAAACTTGAAAAATGAATATTGAGGGAGAAAAGAGGCAAATTGACATTAATAAATTATATATTTATTGAACAAAAACATAAATAAAACCTTAGATGTTATGAACACTATAAATTTGGACACTTTTTTTGGCTATCATCATTTCAGTTCTAAGAAAGGAAGCCACGAACTACATAGTAAAATCTGAAATTACAGTTTCCTTATGTGGGAGAAACTCTCCGAGCAAGGGAGTCTGGGCCCCACAGTCAGGACAGGTCCGTGGTGGAGAAAGAAGCTGCCCCAACTGCACCAACTCCATGTCAAGCCCTCTACTCACCCAGGACCAGTAGTGTTGCCCACAACAACATGAAGACTGGAACGACCCACTGCTGAGACCAAAAGAGAAGTTTTCACAAAAGTATCAGATTTGATCTTGATCTGATAGTCAGTACAGTGTTCACATCAGCCCAAAGGAGCACATCTGAGAAACTGTTTTTTCTGCAAAATAATTTAGTAAACCAGAAAAAAGGAAGTGGGAGTAGCCGTCCATATGTACTTGTCAAAGTTTCCTGCTCTATGGGTAAAGTGAGAAAAATCAGCATTAAGGGGTTTTTAAAAGCACATGTTCTTAAACCTGTATTTCTCAATTTGGGAAATTACCATAAGGAAAGTACATGACAATTGTTCTATTAAAAAATGTTCACTGTGACTTTATTCACTACTACTTAAACAGTAGAAGCACTGTAAGAGAATGTGTACATGGGACCATTTAAAAATATTTGGATCCATCGGCACAGTGACAAGAACAAAGTCATTAAGATGGAGGTAAACCAAGTCCATGCTATGCCAACAAGAGCACCCTGATAAAAGAAAAAAAGGGAGGTGTGGATGGATTTTTGGTATTGTCCTTTAGAATAATTGTAAAAAATAGAATACATGCATGTTTGTAAAAGAGTATAAGTACACAAAAAAGTAATGGATACATTTGAGGAACTTCATGTATTTTTATACTATGGGATTTTTACAAATAGTTGTATAGATTTTTTAATTTTTAAAAGTTAAATTTCCATCCTGACATATGGGTTTACAAATGTTCCTAATATATTAGTTGCTATGAAGAGACAGTTTCTTTCTTTCAGATACTTTTTCCTATGTTCTTTTTCATGCTTTTGTCTACTTAAAGGGACATTCGATTCATGTCTAACAAGGCCTATTACCTTAGCTGTATTATGTCATAGCAGACCATTGTGTCCTAAGAAAAACATATAGGGAAGAGACTGATCGTTTCAGTACAGTAGGAAAACCTCAAAAAGAAAAAAGCTCTTCATGTGCTTGTGGTGCTAAAATGAATAACGTAGCTCTGAACATTCTTATCTATGTCTCTGCACGTGTGAGCACACATTTTTATGGGTCATGTACCAGGGAATGCAATTCTTAGCTCTTTGGGTATGCATATTAATATTCAGTTTATAAAGTGTTGCCAAATTGTTTTCCAAGGTGGTAGACTTCATCATACAACATGTGACAGTCTTCTTGGCTCTAAAATCCTTACTCTTATAGGTATTATCTTGTAAATTTTAGGCTCTGTGGGATAGACAGGGATAGAGACTGATAAGCTGATTTTTTAAAAAATCATAAAAATGCAAAGTTCATTATGCTGAGGTAATCCAAATATGGTTTTAATTTTACATACTTGAATTATGAGATTCAGCACTTTTTTCACATTCTAATGATGATGTGGATATTACTTTTTATGTGAAATGTTTGTTTAAATCTCTTCCAGTTTTTAATCTTTCTGTTTCATAGCTTCATTAATAGTTTTTTTGTTATGTGTACGTATTTTAAATCTTTCCCCAATCTGTGACTTCTCGTTTTACTGTTTGATAGGACCTTCTGATGAAAAATATTCTAATTTTAATGTAATTCTATTGTCAGTCTTGTCCTTTCTCATTATTTTCACAATTCCTTCTATTAATTTTTGTCTGTTCCAAGACCTTGAAAATATTATTCTTAGTTATCTTCCAAAATCTTTATTTATTTTATTTCTATAGTATCATTGCAAATGATTTTTATAGCCCAATTGAACATTTATATTCACTTTAATGCTTATGTGACAGCCAACTTACCTGGTCTTATTTATTGAAATTTGATTTATTCTACATTTCAGAGCAATGTTGCATTTATCATAAAACAAGAAATTGGGTGAGTCTGTTTCTGGAGACAGTTTGCTGGTCTGTTTTTTAACTTCACACCAATACTATACTGTCTTAATTGTTGCTGTTTTATAATAATCTCATCTGATAGTTTATGTCATATATTGCTTTTCTTTACCAAAATCATTTGTCTACTTTGTATTTTCTTTATTTTTTGAAATCAACTTTGCATTTGTATTAATTTTTAAAAAGTCAGCTTGTCAGTCTCCCTGTATATTCCACCGACCCTGCATAACTGTGGTTTTACTTTCTTATTCTCATATTTGTATGAGTCTTCAGAAGAACTCTAGAGGTGACAAGTCTATTTATCATAGAAAAGTATTGTAAATGTTTGTGATCGAGATTGTGAATTGTCTCCTAAGATGACTAATAACAATTCCTTTCATACTTGTATGCCATTCTTCTCACTAGGAAATAAAGTCCATAATCATTATCCTGGAACCTAGCTGGCCTTGAGTTGCTTTGATCAACAGAATGTAGGAGAAGTAAAGCTGTGCAAATTTTGAGCCTAGTTCTCTTGAAACTTGGCAATATCTATTTTTCTGGTTTTGGTCTCTTGGAGCCCTGAACTACCACGTAAGGAAACTATCATAGATGAGAGACTCTCAGCTCTTCTTGCCATCCCAAATAAGGCATAAAACAGGTGGATTAAGCTAACTTGGGTATTCCTATCTGAATTACAGTCCCTGATAAATGCAGCCACATGACTGATCTCCAAGTAACTCAGATGCCTGGTTGAACAGGCCAACTCAAATAACCATTACTGTTTTAAATCACAAGGTTCTGATGTGGTTTGTTACTCAGCAATGGATGATGAGATGGATTTATTCTATCTTCTTTAGGAATGTTTTTAAATCACTAAATAATAATGTACTTTTCCCTAATATTGTTTTTACCTTAAAGTTTATTTTTCTTAATAGATCATTTGTTGATCATATAAAGGCTACCAGTTACACCTACATCCTTTCAAATTTTAATCCACCTCTGTCTCATTTTCTCCTATGGCAAACTTTTTTATGCATGTCCTAATTTTACTGCCTTCTTTCTAATTTGCATGGCTTATTTCTCCTATTATTCATTGGCTACTACTTTATGGCAGAGACATTTACTGCTCCCTGCATAGCCATATGCTCCATGTTTGCCAATCCAGTACCATAGAGGACTTGTGTGTCCAATAGTCTGCAAGTAAAAATGATATGTACTATGCCCACAATGAAATATACAAGCACAGATCTGAAGTGTCAGTTAATCACTTCCCTGATTTCAAGAACCAATTTACACTCTAAGTGTTATAGATAGAGAAGTTATAAAATGGTAGTTTCCATCACCTTGATTCTGCTGCCAACTCATTTTGGAAATACCACTGCAGTTAGAGTGACCATTTTTTTGGTGGGGGGAGGGTATTGTTCTGTCTTGTTTTGTTTTGTTTTGTTTTGTTTTGAAACGGCGTCTGACTATATTGAACTTTTAAGCTAAAGAAATCCCCTGGCCTCAAAATTCTCACATAGCTGGGGCTCTCAGCATGTACAACTACATGCAACTTAAGACAGGCTTTTACTTGTGTGTGTTTTAGTCACTCGGTTTTTAGAACTGATTATTACAACACAAAGTGTCCTTTCCAGGTTAAAACATACTAGCAGAGTAATCCCAAACTGCCACAATTTTTTTTAGCTTTCTTAGAAATTTTTTTAGTATTCTTCATTAAAGAAAAATCTGAAGTTAGCTTAATATATAGCTATATCTTAATTGTTCTAGTTTTAATTTTTATACTCTTCAGGACCACTAAAGTATTTTACAATTATCCATTGAAAATTACAACTAGACGAGCCTAGATTATATATATAATCAGACTCTTTTAAAGCTAATTAATACTCCTTCTTTTCTTTTGAAATCCCCATGTAGATGTATGCATGGGTCTATGTTCAATATGAATTTTATTTTTCTCTTGGGTTTGTTTGAATTTCATTGTGGTTAGAAGCTGTTTTCAGTTTGTGGATTGGTGATGTGATTTTTTAAAAGTTCACTTGAAGACAGTTTCATTTTTCAGCTTTTAAATAATTTGTGGTTAGTTCCAGAAAGTAAAATGTGGTAGGTATGTTTTTTGTTCTGAACTGACAGTTTTTTATCCTATTAATATCTACCATATAATGAACAATTATTGTAATGCAGAATCACACCAAATGCTTTGTAAACATTACCTTATTTAATCTTTGCATCAACTTTAAACAATTCAACAGTGAAACAGCACAAGCAGTGTTCCTGGAGACAGATATTATCATCCTCCTTTATAAGATGTGGAAAATGGTCGAGTAAAATACACACTTCAAGTATTTTGTAAGTCAAAAGACTCAGAACTGTAAGTTGCAGCACCAGGGCTAAACTTCATGTGTGTTTGAGCGTCACCATGTCAATAAAGAAACTCAGCAGTCACAGGCATTCTGATAAGGATCCAGATGCAGTGAATTTCTCCTTAAGCCAGTTACAGAAGAGGCAAGTTCCATGGTTAGATGATTCTATCTCAGGAGTAATTAGTCAGGGCCTCTGGTGGTGACAGGAAATGGAAACTTGGTGCTCTGAAGTCTAAAAATTAACACTGAGCCACTTACAAAACATACAGATCATAGACAAAGATCTTTGGAGGGCATAGTGAAGGCAGGAGTAGGGAAGAGCGATAGTAATCTCATGATTGTTAGATGGGCCTGGAGCAACCCTCAAGGTGCTGTGACACATCGTGGAGAAGGAATGGACCTGGAAGTGAAGGGGAGCATTCTGTATGCTGGTAAGGAAGGTCTCCAGTCATAGTTCCTGGGAGCAGAATGATAGGCAAAGAAAGAAATGAACCAAGAGGAGAGGAAGTCCTGGCAATAACTACAAATGTATACAAAAGAAAGATTTAATTGCTTATGTTATAATGTTGGATGATTCCTCCTGAGGAAAAATCTTAATGCTCTGCCATGACAGGCAAAGGAGTACAGGCTATGTCATCAGAGAGATTCAGGGCTATACCACTTACCAGGTTGTTGATCTTGTACAAATTATGAAATTTGACCTTAAGTTTCATCTTAAAATGAAGACCACAAGCTCACATCATAATATTATTGTAACAATCAAAGGAGACAACGTTTGTTTGGCATATATGAAACCCGAGTCTATGTAACATTCAAATCTGTTCTTTCAAAGTTCTATTCATTTTTTCCACGCCAGTCTTTGTACCTTTATATTGTGATAACAGCTGCATGTTAAAAATAATTGGGTAGGGAGAAGTTGGGGTCAACATCAAACTTGAAGTATTTAAAGTTGATACAAAACTATTTCTTCAATACAGACAACTAAATGTTACATTGTCGGGGAGGGGTGCTGATAGCCAACACAGCAAACTTTCGTTTGAATAGGTACTTATTGCTTTTGACAATTAAAAAGTCATGATTGCAATTAGCCATATAGTGTTGTAATTTTTCATACTTTGGTACGTGAGGATTATGCCAGATTGCAGTCACTGAGTAATTCATAAATAGATGTATTTCTAATCCATTTTATTCAGTGTCTTTAACGATCATTTGAAAATGTAAAAGAATGCAAAGGTTCTTTCTTGCCTATGGACACTTAAACCGATATTAGTAATGACCCTCTGCAATTGAGAAACTTGCCAAGAACAAAGTCTACCACTGCAGAGACTGCTGAAAATTATCTTTTCTGGACATTGATCTGAAGGCTGTCAAATATGTGGCATATTCTGTACTTAGAAAGGACCAAAGAATGTGTTTTATGAAGCAATATTGGCTGTCCTAGAACTTCTAGAACCAAACAAGAGCTGCAGGTGTGTGCTGCTGTGGACCTCTCTCCAGGTCCCATTCTGCACAGCTGGTGTTAGCATGATACTAAAAGCAATATTTAAACCTAACTGAAGATTAAAAATTAAACTTTGTTTCTGCAATAATGAAAAATACCTTTCCCCTACTCATGTGACATAAACAGATGGGTATGTCTCCTCTCCCCCTCCAAATACCAGTTAATTTAGAGAAATTATGTGCTGTCAGAAAACTGATCTGTACTAGATTTTATTTTGTTTCAATAAATTTTTTTGCTAATTAAAAGTAAGGTCTCCTTGCAATGATGTTGTGACAGACTATTTTGTTGACACTGCTGCTGGTTTCATTTGGGAATAATCTGGTATATCTTAGTTTGTTGTGGTTTTGGTACTGAGGATCGGACTCACGACCTTGTACTTGCCAGGCAGGCACTTATGCCATTGAGCTAAACCCCCAGCAATTGTTTTATTTTTTGAAGGAAGGAGTGAGATTTTTAAAAAAGGTTTTTGTTAATTTTGTGAGCCAGTGTATAGGCTTTAGGGGAGGAGGATGAATTGATTCCATGTTCCACTTCTAGATCTAGTTTAGAAAAGATAAACTCATGCTCCTGGGAAGGAGTATTGTAAATGTTATAGTTTGTATCTAAAATGTCTTCCAAAAGTCTCCCATATTCAGAGGTGAGGTTAGGGAAAGTGGTTATGAGGTGTGTACTCATTAGGGTACTAATCCATTGATGGAATCACAGCTGAATGTGCCATTAGGAGGTACAATCTGCCTGGGAGAGCTGGGTCGCTGTTGTTACAGCCTGGAAAGGTGTATTCTTGTTCCCAAATCCTGTCTTCACTTTCTGCTTCTTGGCTCCTATAAGGTGAGCAGCTTTCTTCTGCTGTGCTCTTCCATCAAGATGCTTCTGCTTTGGAGTCAGTCAGTGATGGATAGAATCTCCTGAATGATAAGCCAAATTAAACTTCTCCTCAAGCTGGCATCTCAACCCAGCAATGAAAAACTAATGAATATAGTAAATGTTTCATTTAATATTGAATGTTATGGTTTTTTCTCTCTCCATCCTTCAGTAGATTCAGTATCTGATGTAACTCACAAAAATGAGTGGAAACTGTCTTGTACTTCCTCTTTTCTAGGACGCACTCTGTGAATGTGAACGGATGGTGAAAGGAAATTTGTTTACCATTTGTTGATTTTATTTTTGTTGCTGTTGTATTGGAAGGTAACTTTTAATTTCTCTCACCGATTAAGAACAAAAATATTTAACCTTGTGAGATACACCAAATATCTTAGGCTTATAATTTTAAAATATTTCCTTCTCCCAAAAAAATCACTGAGTGAATGAATATTTAAATAAGGGCTCTTTAGAGGCATAATTTTTGATGATAAAATTACTTGTTTTATCACCATAATCTATCTACCTGTCTGTGTGCCTATCTATCATAGCACTAGAGATTAAACCTAGTGTTTTGTACATGCTAAGCAAGTGTTCTACCAGTGAGGTGACCACTCCCAGTCCACCACAATCTAATTTTAGAATATTTCCCCTATCCTCAAAAGGACCTTCATGTCATTTACAGTCACTTTCAACTTCTACCCGCAGCTCTGGGCAATCAGTTTGTAATGATTTATTTTCTTCCTTCACAGATTTGCCTGTTGTGGACAAAGAAATGAATTCATACAATATGTAATCTTTTATGTCTGGTTTCTGTCACTTCATGAGATGTTTCTGAAATGCATTCAAATTTCAGCATGCATCAGTACTTTGTGAATGTGTGCTGCATAACTTGAATATTCCTGAGTAATGCAATAAGATTTGTTAAAAGTCTAGTAGAAGATTTCATAATTTTCTATAGGCTACTGCCTACACCAACTGAATTTGATTAAAAAGATCAACATCTAGAGATAATAAAGAAAAATGTTGTCTGATGTCTTCCATAACTAGCTGCTCAGATTACTGGGTAAAACACATATGTCTTGGGGTCATTTTACATTCTTGCTCTTATTTTCCCAACCACATCCATCCAGAATGCATATTAAGTCAGATTAAGTTGCTCTATGATTGTTGTTCTTGAATGCTGGCCCTATTCATTTGTGTATTGAAGCCTTACTTATTTGCATCAAAAAAGTGCTCCAGTCTTCAGACTCTGCTAGTTCCCTAACACAATGCCCATTTCTGCACCTAGATTAACACATCTAAATTAGCCTCTTCTAGTCTATTCATATTGATTTTCTTTCCTAATTTAGTTATGTAGTAATAGTTCAAAAAAAGTAATTCACACAGGCACCTATCATGAAGTTTCTCAAGCAAATCCTTCTTTCCTTTATCCTAGAATATATGTTTAATCTGCCAAAGTGAAATCTCCTAAAATCTCTGCAGAATGAGCCTTCTCTTTGTAGTTCTTTTCCAACTTGACCACCTCAATAGAGGATTTCTTTGTTTAGTCAGGGCTTCATCCCCTGAAGAAACCAAGAAGGAAGACTGTATGCAGAGAGCATGAGTATTGAAATTAGACATGAAAGTGAATCTCAGTTTTATTGCTCATTATATGAATAATTTTGGTCAAACTTTGTAAGATTTTGAGCCCTTCGAAAGCTTCCTAATTTATAAAGTGTGTATCATACTTAGCTTCTAGTTTTCAGGATTAAATAAAATGTTAGACAAATATCTGACATAGAGTACAGAGTAGAGGCATAAATAGAAGTTGGTTAGCCTGCCTCCTTGGACTCTGACTTTAGCTCTTTCTTCCATTCTCACAATAGCTGGCTCAAGACTGTTCTAGTCTGGAAGTTTTAGATTAGTAGGCTTCTGAGGTGGTGAGAGTGGAATTTCAACTTAATTGATTTGGGGTATCCTACCTGCAGACTGGTGAAACACACTTCTAGCTGGGTCTGTATGGGCCATGGAGGTGTGATGGAGGGAGCTATCTCTCTGATATCTTTCCTCTTCCACTCTGGCACTTGTTTTCTGGTCTGTTTTCCACTGTCATATACTAAGAATCCTTCTCCACCACAGCATTCTGCCATGGTATTTCTGCATTGGAGCCAGCTAACTCTAGACTGAAACCATGAGCCAAATTTAAATTGCTATATTTTGAATTGTGGGTATCATGTATTTCATCTAGCATGGGAAATCTGACTAGTAGAAAAAAATTGGTATCAGAGAAGTGGGATCTTTGCTGTCACTACATTTGACCAAGTAATTGGTTTGGAAGCTTTTGGAACTGGTTTGCGGGAGGAATTTGGCAATGCTTGAAGATGTTAGCTAAAGAAGTCTTAGAATGCTATAAAAAGAACTTAATGGGCTATTCTGTTTAGAGTTTAGAAGACCAGAATGGTGGTAGGAACACAGAGAGTAAAAGCTAGGACCAGGAAGTTTTATTTGAAAATGAACTTTCCACTGTCATTTGGACTAGAGGCTACATGTGTTACACCCTGGAATAAAACTGGTCTACATTTTGACTATGTCTTGATAATTTATAGGAAACTGAATTAAGAGCAGCGGACTAATTAATCTGGTGGAAAAATGTCAAAGCAGCCTAATATTTGGCCTATGTCATGAGTATTGCTGAATTTTTTATCCAAGTATATATTGAAATTCAGGCACAAATGGAAAGACAAGTACAAGAAAGTACAAGAAAGTACAAGAAAGTTCAGTACATGTTCAGTACAAGAAAGACACTGTGGGATTCAACAGGCAAAGTGGCAGGGTTTGGAAATCACTTTTTTCCACTACATACCTTCAATGCCAGATATGTAGTCATAGGATTTAATGTTTGCCCTTCTGGGTATTGGTCTTGTTCTAATCCAAATAGATTTGAAAAACTTAAATTTTTATCAAAATGAGCCACATATAAAATTGAAGGTAAAGGAAGTATAGCTGTTAAAAAGATTAGAGCCATTAAAAAGAAATTAAATACTGTGTACAGAGACACAAAGATGTTTTGAGGGCATTTCAAGAGCTCACCCACTGCAGACTCAAGGATGCAAAACTGTCAGCCTTTTCTTTGAGAAGAGAGCTCTCAGATCCCTGTTCAAGAAGGATCTCCTAGGGAATTGGTTCCCCAGGATTTGTTTCACCATGTTCATCCATCCTGGCACTCAAAAGTCACTTTATCGATAACTCAAAGGAACCCAGCTCATAATTCCCTTGACAGCAGACATTGGTTGTACCACATGATGCTGGTTTAACTACATGTAGAATGCCAGAGTTGTTGAGTTAGGAAAGCTTCCACCCAGATTTCAAAAGAGGTCCTGGAAGTTCATCAAGGAGCCCCTGAGGACAGTGCATAAAGGTATGAGAATGAAACCAAAGGTGCAATGAAGACCCATGAAGTCAGATTTCAGGAATGTCTGTGGAGGAAAATTGCAGGCTATCAATGCAGCCAGTACAAGAAAGACACTGTGGGATTCAACAGGCAAAGTGGCAGGGTTGCCCAATCCCTTTGGAAATCACTTTTTTCCACTACATACCTTCAATGCCAGATATGGAGTCATAGGACTTAATGTTTGCCCTTCTGGGTATTGGTCTTGTTCTAATCCAATTCTTTTCTATATTGTCTTCCTCCCCATTGTGATAAGAATTTCTACCTCATGCCATTGTGCTTTAGGATTATGTGACTTGGTTTTGATTTTTATAAGGCTCACAGCTAAGGATTTGCCTTGAATCTCAGAAGAGACTTGGGCTATGATGTTTGAATAATGTCAGAAATTATGAGACTTCAATCAGGGTATTATTGTGCTCTGGTTGTATGTGGGGTAATTGTGTTAGGTAGGATTATGAACTTGTTATTGTATTTATTTAGAGATTAAGTATAGTTTAAAGAAATGTGTTTGGATAGCAAGTTGAAAAGGAATGGGATATGGTAGTTGATAGGATTATTTCCAAAAGATGAAAAGTATTTCCAAAAAATGAGAAGTATAAAACAAAAAGAGGCCTTTATTCTGAGAACACGGAGAGAGATGACTAGCATTCCGGCCACTGACGTCTGGCGATCTCTTGTCGAGGACATGTGGCGTGGGGGAATATAAGTAGCCTAAGCTTAGGGCAGTGCCCTAAGGCCATTAAAGATGCACAGCTATTTCATTGGCACACGTTTGGGGCCAGGGGCAGATTCTGAAGGGTGGGGGGATATAGGGTTATAGGTAAATCTCTAGGGGCAGGGGAGACGGAGCTCCCTGATTCTGGCTGAGGTCTTTTCTGGCTACAGTGTCCGGTCTGGGCCAACAACCCTTTCATATCCCGTCTTATGATTATTATGAAAAGGGGTGAAGGTTTCTCTCTTTAACTACTTCCTGATGGCAGGGGACGCTGTATTGGAGCCCAGGGGAGTTGACAGGATGACGGTTGATGCCCAGGTAGACGCTGACACCAGGTGTTTTAACCAGCACAACTTCACTGGTGAATGCATGTATGTCAGACTGGAAAAACAAAGAGACGTGATGTTATGAGGAGACATGGCACTGTCATATTTAAGGACCCAGGTGAGGTAGAGAGAAAGGTGCCTTTGATTTAGACATGTTATTTTATCAGGATGATGTTGAGGTAGGATTATTATTATGGTGAGGTAGAATTCTGAAAAATAAGTGTGAGGTTAGAAGGAGTGAAATTATGAGAGGTGATTACTCCCCCATCTGAAAGCATAAAAGTTAGGAGGGTAGGTGTGTAAAACTTGTCTCTGGTCCAGGAGTTGAGCTGGAAAAAATAGAGGGAGTAGGGGAGATGGTGGCTGTACCAGTATAGGGAAGGTAAGGGCTTAGGCTTTCAGGATGATATATTTAACCAGATAGCTGAGGGTAGAAAGAACCACAACAGTTATTACATAGAACATTATGAAGATGATCTTATGCATGATGTGGGAGTCTCTAGGAAAGACTGTCAAGAGTCCTGCTGTAAAAATGATCATTAATAGAACGTAAGAGATTAGGAACCAAATTGGATAACAAAACATGACTTAGCCTATTAACTGTGGCTGTGAGGCCTTTGTGAAACGGAGACAGGTGGGTGACAGAAGATGAGATGACCACTCAGAATGATCAGATTTAGGGCTGGGAAGGCACCTCTTAGCCTGAGTGATGTGAAACCAGGATGGGAGTCTAGCAACTTTGCTGCTGTAGAGGTAGCCAAGTAGACCAGGTAAGGGCCACTCCACCTTGGTTGTAGTCCTGTGGATTTAGAACATTTGAGATAAATTAGATCTCCTGGGGATATGGGAGGATCTGGTTTGGCCTCTCCAGAGGGTTGTGGAAGGCAGAGATCAATATGTTGTTGCAACAGGTGTCGGAGGAAGGAGAGGACTGGGACATAGTCAGCCAGGGGAGGGAGATTTTGGGGAGCAGGAAGATTGTGGAGTAAGAATGGCCTGCCATACATAAGTTCAAAAGTAGGAGCCCAGGCAAGTGCCCTGAGCTTGGCTAAGGCTAAGAGCAAAAGCTGAGGTCAAGGTTGGTGTAGTTCTAAAGTGAGTTTTGTAAAGTGTGTCTTTATGAGGCCATTTGCCTTTCCTACTTTTCCTGAGGATTGCGGATGGTATGGGATGTGTAGGTGCCAGATGATGTGTAAGCTCGAGGATACCTGTTGCGTGATCCAAGAAATAAAGGCGGAACCATTATCTGACTGAATACTCTGAGTTAGACCAAACCTTGGAATGATTTCTTGTAATATGATTTTGGTAACTACATCAGCAGTTTCCCTGGTTGTGGGAAAGGCTTCTATCCATCCTGAAAAGGTACAAACAAAGGTGAGAAGATATTTGAGAGTCTTGTGGAAAGGCATGTGTGTAAAATCTATCTGCCAGTCTTGACCAGGTGTGTTTCCATGAAACTGATGGGTAGGAAAGGAAGGTGGTGCCATGAGTCCCTGAGGAGAGGTCCTAGCACAGAGATCACAGGTGTGAGTAATCTTAAGAATGATAGCTTTTAGAGAAGGGTGTGTAACTATTGGGGCTAAGAGTTTGTTAGGGCATGTGATCCTATATGAAAACAGTTGTGTAAGTCAGTGATGATGTCTGAGGCCTGTTGATGTGGGAGAACAAGTTTAGGTCCTTGAAAAATCCATCCCTGATTGTTTTGTGTGTAACCTGGTTTATGAAGTAGCTGTAACTGCTCTGGTGAAAAATTGGGCTGAGGTAGACTGTTTGGGACTAATGGGAGAAGATGAGAAAGGCAGGGCCCTTGTGCAGCTAACTTGGCTTGTGAATCTGCAAAGGCATTGCCTTGAGCAATAGGATCTGTAGAGTTTTGGTGTCTTCTGCAATGAATAACTGCTGTCTGCTTTGGAAGTTGGGCTGCCTCTAGAAGTGTAAGGATAAGGGGAGCATTAATGATAGGGGTTCCCTGAGTGGAAATAAAACCCCGTTCTTGCCAGATAGAGGCATGAGAGTGCAAAATGCTAAATGTATACTTTGAGTCAGTGTATATATTTATAATCTCATCTTTTGCTAGTGTAAGAGCACTTGTAAGGGCAATAAGTTCTGCCCTCTGGGAAGAGGTCCCAGATGGCAGTGGATTTGCCTCTATAACTTTTGACTGGTTAACTATTGTGTATCCTGCCTTCTTTTGGTTGTCTGTGTTTGTTGAACTGCCATCTATGAACCATGTGTCAAAGGCTAAGGAGAGAGGTATACTACTGATGTGAGGGAAAGGGGTGGGAGTCATCTGTAAGAACTCAATACAGTCATGGTGAGGATGGCCCTCTGAGGTGGGAAATAAGGTGGCTATATTAAGAGGACCACTAGTTGCAATAGAGATGCAAGGGTCTTGAGAGAGAGCTAAGTGTACCTGTTGAATGCGAAAAGGGGTCATTAGGGCAGGGAGCACCTTATGTGAGATAAGGTCACGTAGTTAATGAGGTGAGTGTACTGTAATAGATTGTCCTAATGTAAACTTTTTAGCTTCCTGTGTCAGGAGGGCTGCAGCTGCAAGAGCTCAGAGACAAGGAGCCCATCCTTTTACTGTGTGATCTAACTGTTTTGACAAGTAAGCTACTACTTGAAAAGAAGGTCCCTTTTTGTGTCCTAGTACACCTATAGCATTGTGGCCCTGACAAGTAGTGTATAGGATGAAAGGTTGGGTGGGATCAGGAAGGGTAAGAGCTGGAGCTTTTAGGAGAGCCTCTTTTAATTTTTGAAAGGAGGCATGTATGGGCCTAGTAGGGTCCAAGGGTTCTGATAAGGGACCCTTAGTGGCCTTGTAGAGGGGTTGTGCTAGGGCTGCAAAGTTAGAAATCCAGAGATGAAAGAAATTAGCTAAACCTAGGAAAGATGTAATCTGCTGTTTAGTTGTGGGCACCTGGAGATCATGAAGAATTGCCTTATGATCTGAGGTGATGGAGCGAGTGGTGGGGGTGAGAGTGAGACCTAGGTATTTGACTTTTGGGGAGGCTATCTGGGCTTTAGCAGGAGACACCCTGTATCCACGACTAGCAAGGAAATTAAGGAGACTGGCTGAGTGGTGTATGGCTAACATATGGGATGGAGAACATAATAGGAGGTCTGCTATATATTGAAGAATAACACTAGGTTTGAGATCAAGTTCTGTGAGGTCAGTAGTGAGAGCCTGACTAAAGAAGTGGGGACTATCTCTGAACCCTTGGGGGAGCACTGTCCAAGTAAGTTGTTGAGACCTGAGAGTGTCTGGGTCAGTCCATGTAAACACAAAGAGGTTCTGGCAATCAGGGTGTAGGCGGATAGTGAAGAAGGCATCTTTAAGATCTATAACTGTAAAGTGAGTGGTGGAGGGAGGGATATGAGAGAGCATGGTATAAGGATTTGGCACCACTGGGTGAGTTGAGGTAACAGCACTGTTAATTACCCTAAGGTCCTGTACCAGGTGATAGGACCCATCAGGCTTGAGTACCAGGAGAATGGGAGTATTGTGGGGTGAATGGGTAGGTTTAAGAAAACCATTGTCTAAAAGCTGCTTAATTATGGGTTTAAGTCCCCTTAAATGTTGGAGAGCTATGGGTTATTGGGGAACGTGGGGAAAATTTGAGGGATCCTTGAGACAGATTAAAACAGGCATGGTATGTGTAGCCAGAGTGGGATTGGATGTGTCCCAAACCATGGGGTCAACCAGAGAAGGAGGAAGAGGGGGGAATGGCTTTGCAATGCATTGTGAGGCTGTTTGGAGAATTAGGGCTATGGGGAGAGAGAAAGTGAAGGAAAAATTAAGCTTTTGAATAAGGTCTCTACCTAAAAGGGGTGTGGGACATGTCGGGATTACTAGGAAGCTATGGGTAAAGAAAAGTCTGGAATCTACATGGGATAGGCCCAGTCTGCAAAGGTTGATTCGGCTGGCTGTCAACGCCCACAACAGAAATTAAAAACTTACTACAGGGTCCTGAAAATTCAGGCAGTACACTATAAGTTGCCCCCGTATCCACAAGCAGAGATATTATTTTGCCTGAGACCTCCAGTGAGACTTGGGGCTCCAACAAGGTTACCGGAGTAGGGGCTATGAGCCCCAAGCCCCATCAATCTTCCACAGCAAGTCCGAGCAGGTCAGTCAGTGACGAATCTGACATTGACGAAGTCTCCTGTGAGGGCAAGGGATTAGAGAATGGCCTAGTAGCTCTCTGGAATTTAGGACAATCACTCTTCCAAAGCCCTTTAACAGTATGGGCAGGGCCCAGGAGGAATGCCAGGGTTAGGGCAGTCTTTTGCCCAATGTCCTTGTTTGCTGCATTTGAAGCATGTTCCGGGCGGGACTCAGGCAGCCACTCCTTGTTGTGGATTCTTTGTCTTGGGAGTGCCGAGTGCCACTGCTAAGAGGTCAGACTGATATTTAGCAAACTTTAAGTTTTGAGCTTGCTTTTTCTCTTTTTGAATCTTACCTCTATTGTTGAAGATACAGAAGGCTAATTTAAGTAGATCCCCTTGTGGCATTTGAGGGCCATGTTCAGCCTTTTGTAATTTTGCACAAATATTAGGAGCAGAATGTGAAATAAAATAAGAGTTAACAACAATCATCCATTCATGAGAGTCTGGGTTTACATTAGTATATTTAATTAAGGTTTCCCAAAGCCGATTTAAAAACACAGCTGGGTTTTCGTTAGCCTCCTGGACCTGTTCTAAAAGCTTGTTATAATTAGTGTGCTTGTGAGTGATCTTATTAAGGCCACAATCAGACACTCAGTCATCTTATGTAATTTTGTTGAACCTTGTCAATTTTGATAGTTCCAGTTAGGATCTTGGTCTGGCACAGCTACAGGCCCAGGGTCATTGTCAGTGGTATTTGTCCTATGCCCGCAGTCAGCTTCTTCTTGAGCTGCTTGCCACAGCTGATTTTGCTCTTGTGAGCTAAGGGTGGTATTTAAAATCACATAAACATCTTTAAAATGTAAATCGTAACAATTAGTGATAAACTCAAATTGCCTGATATAATTTTGTGGCTCAACAGAGAAGCTACCTAATTTATGGGTAATCTGAGACAGATCAGAAAGGGAAAATGGCACATGGATATTGACCAGCTCTTCTGGGTCAGCTTGTTCTTGAAAAGGTAGCAGAGCCCGAGGAGAAGAATGTGGATGAGAGTGCCATTGGGCAGCTATCCACCCGGTAGACGTGTGTGAGTAATTATCTGAAGAGTGGCTACCGAGCGGCTGCTGCTCACCCTGGGACAAGGAAACACAGGCAGATGGCATCGCACTGTGTGCCTTGCAGCCAGAGGATTGTTGTTGGCCATTGTCATGTGGACCGCAACAAGGTGGCTGTTGCTGTTCACAAGAGGAGCCATGAGGCGACGCCATCACCACGTGACCCCTCTGAACATGGCAGCGCCCCCTCGCCATGGCAACTGCCCGAACATGACGGCGCCCCATTGTGTGGCAGAGGGCTATTGCATGGCGACTATTCCCGGCACAAGCTGGAAAAATTACGCTGCTTGCCAGAAGGGCACAATGAATGTGACCTAGTGTGGTGGGCAGGCGGCAAGAAGGTGTCAGAGGGCAGAGCAGAGCTTCTGGGAGAGGCCTGTATGGCGGAAGGTGGAGGGAGAGAGGATCGCACGGTGAGAGGTAATTTCCGTGCAGAGGGACCAGGGGCGGGGGGAGGGGATGGCGGTGGCGAGCAAGACAAGGATGAAGAATCAATTTGGGGATATGCTAGGGGCTGAAAGAAAATCAGAGGAACATCATGAAGCATTTCTTGGGGACAGGATGAAACAGATTGGGTCACAGGAGAGCTAGCTAGGAGTATTTGTGTGGGATTACAGGACTTAATGAGACGGACGTGTTCTCAGAACCAAGAATGCGTCTATGTAAGGCAGCTCTATCACCCTGTCACTGGCTCAGCAAAAATCATGCAGTGTTTGGAGAATGGAAACATCAAATGTTCCTTCCCTGGGCCAACGTTTGCCGAGGAGTGGGTACGTAGGCCAAACTTCCTGGCAGTAAAAAGTCAATAATTTAGTTTTTATGGTACTGTTAATTTTTAAGGTACATAAATTGGAAATTAAGCATTGTAATGGTATTTTTAGGAAGTGAGGAAGTATATTCCCCATGATTTAGGCAAGAAAAAAACCTGTGGCCCAGAGAATAAGCCATCACTGATTCTGTGGCACCACACGGCGGGGCTTGGCTTCCAAAAACTTGTATATTCTCAGTCATCACTGAGAAATTTATGAGTGGAGTTTGCATGAGGTCAGTAGCAGCTTTGCCGGTGAAAGCGCGAGGCTTTAAAGGGAAGCGAGGGATTTTTTAGGGTGGGCAGTCCAAAAATCTCTGCTTTGGGCGATCAGAACCCAAAGAACGTGAGAGATTTTAGTGTGGACACAGGCTAGCCCAGAAAAAACCCTGCTCAGGACTGTCCTAAGGACGTGAAAATGCTAGAGACCAACGCAAATGGGGGAGAATAGTCCACTGGGGCCTGGCCCAGTGCCACGAGTTTCTCGGAGCATGCTCACCTTAAAGCAATCTGGTTGGTGGTGTGTGGAGGCAGCTGGCAAGAAGTAAAATGCATCTGGGCAGAAGAAAAAGTGCAGAATTAAGCCAGGATGTTACCAGTTTGTGAATCAGCTGGGGACTCAACTGGGTGTGTGTGTCCCAGGAGTCAATTGCCTGCCAATCCGAGTCACGGCACCAAATGATAGGAGTATTTCCAAAAGATGAAAAGTATTTCCAAAAATGAGAAGTATAAAACAAAAAGAGGCCTTTATTCTGAGAATACAGAGAGAGATGACTGGCACCCCAGCCACTGAAGTCTGGCGATCTCTCTCGAGGACACGTGGCGTGGGGGAATATAAGTAGCCTAAGCTTAGGGCAGTGCCCTAAGGCCATTAGAGATGCACAGGTATTTCACTGGCACACTTTTGGCGTCAGGGGCAGATTCCGAAGGGTGAGGGGATATAGAGTTACAGGTAAATCTCTAGGGGTGGGGGAGACAGGAGCTCCCTGATTCTGGCTGAGGTCTTTTCTGGCTACAGTGTCTGGTCTGGGCCAACAACCCTTTCAGTAGTTAGGGTAGAGTTCAACTTGATTTGCTTTGGAATCCTGATTTGCCCTAGGGATTGGTGAAGTATACTTCTTGGTATGTCTCGGTAGGTTACAGAAGTATAGTCGTGAGGTCTCTATGTGGTCTCTTGCCATTTATCCTCTGGCAACATTCTGTTCTTTTTCCCAGCTGACAGGCACTAAGCATCTTTTCTCTGACATGCCCATCTTCCATGATGCTTTTGCCTTGGACTAAAACTATGAACTAAATTAAGCCTCTTCTCCTTTAAATTATGAATGTCAGATATTATTCTTACAATTGGTAGATTGACTAATGAAACCACCAAAACCAACACTATCATAATTAGTAATTGCACTGTTAGGTTCAGTCAGTTACACAGAATTTGTAGAGTTAAAACTTGTTTCACACTTATTTGAGTCCTCCACTAGCAGTGTCTCTGAATAGTCTTTTGCAACTTCCTGAAGTTCTCTAATTATAGCTGGCTTCACAAGAAGAGACCTGTACATCCTTATAGGGAACAACACTCAGAAGGGAACTGAGCTTGGTTTTTATGCCCTGCTGTTGCTACCTTGAAATTCCTAATAATTTTAGCTTTAAACTTGTTTTGTAAGTGAAATCTAAGAGGCCAGCAACCTGTTCGTGCTCTGAGAGGGGTAATTGCGTCAGTGAGCACTGATGGTTGGCAAAGAACATCTGTAATTCCCTATGACTACAGAGTTCTATGTAGACCCGTCTCATAAGGAGATCGAAAGGACTCCAGGAAAATACGAAGCATGTGTAAAACACCTTGATTGATAACTTCAAGAAACTGCACTTCCTATTTAAATTAGAATTTGTTTATCATTTGAAAAGAATTCAATGATATTCTAAGAAACACAGGCAATGAAGCAACATTTCTGTTCTTTCTTACGTTACCTCTATGTATGAGCTAATCACTTACAATAAAGATAACGCAGAAAGAGTGGCTTTACCTTCAGTCTTTCTATACTCATCAATAAACCAAAGGCATAAAGTGTTGCTAGAATGTGTACATTGTTAATAAATGAAGTAAAAACATCTTTTGGTTATTTAATTTTTCCATTGTGCTGATAAGAACAAAATGCATATGTATATACAAGCTATAAAATAGGAATTGCCTAATATTGATAATTTCACATAATAATTAAATGTTCTTACATTTTTAAGTAAGGTTGATATTGGAAAACGTAGAGGAATATTCATGCTGGTAATGCAAAATTTTCTTTTCTTGAGGTGACATTAAATAGTAAACAAAACAACTTTGGTAAGTTGAAAGACAGACCATGAGGAAAGGAGAAAGCTTTACATTTTAGTATCTTTAATGGTATATTTGTTACTTTCTTTTCAAACAAGGAATCCTCAGTTTTCATTGTGTACCAGCCCTGCAAATTGTGTAGTCAGTTTCCCCATCTAATTCTGTTCTCTTTTCTGTAGTTGCTGGCCAGTTTGCTGTGCAGAACTATGAGTTCTTCCACAAATGTGTTCTTAGGGAAAGAGAACCCTCTGCTGATGAGCTGACTTCCTTTTCTGATGAAGGTCTTCATTTTTAAAGCAGACAGTTATAGAAGCTCAGTGATTTGAGGCTTTCCCACTGCCCACCCAGGTCATGTAAATGTCTGAGGTTTTATTTTCCATGACCTCTGGGAAGTCCAATGACCAACACACTTTTGCATAAACATGAATGATATATTTATCTTTGGGTTCCTCTTTCTGTGGCTTTTGAGTTAACTTTTGGGTGGGGACTCTTTTTATATCTTACCTCAAATTCCTACTCAGCTTTTCAATTTGTATTAATTATGACTTGCGAGGCATTGGGATGGAGCTGTTGTGAAAGGAAGGAAGATGGTGTGTACAGAGGAATCATGAAACATGAGAGCTGGAAGGACCATATGGACTGCACAAATAAACATTCTAACTTGACTCAAGAGTAAGGACAAGAAATTGTCAAAATATAACAATTACAAAATGTAAAATTGCAATAAAAATAAGCAATTAGATTATAAAGTGATGGGTTGAGAGAAAGTAAAGAGAATACTGGAGCTTCTAGACATCATGCTGAGAGCAGATTTGGAACATGTACTGTGGTGAATAAAAGCAGCATTCAGAAAAACCAAGACAACATTAAGAGGAACTGAGACCGTAACTGAGGAGGAGCTTTTGGATTATGTTGTTGGTCTGTCTCTATTTATTCTGGCTGCCTGAGACAAATTTCTGATATCTTAGACTTCTCCACTCAATCAAATACTTTCACTGAGCTTCCTACAAACAAGGTTTGTACCCCTGCTCTCGAATACATCAGTGGCTCTGCACTCCTTTATCTATCCTAGTGACAGTGACAGCACCTATCGCTGCTTGTCAACATCCAGTCTCTTCTACATTGGTTATCTTTTACACAGCCACAGAAGGGCCTAACTTAAGACAAATCTGCATATCTTGTTGATTTAAAATTTCAGTGGCTCTTTGCAGTCACAAGACAAAGGTCTTGAATACAGAACCAAGGTTTACTGGGTCTTCACCCTTTCCAGACTGATGAATTTTCTATTAAATATAATCTTATTCTGCAAATATACTACTAAGTTGCTTGTAATTTTCTGAACACAATTTGCTGTTTTGTACCTCTGCACATGATGTAGCTCATTCTAGAACCTCTCTCTGCATTCCTAGCCCATCTTTGTGTCTAATTTCCCAACTCATTCCTTTTCTTCTTCTTTCTGTTCCATACTGTTTTCTCTTTCTTACTCCTGACCTTGATAATTAACAATTATTAAATATTTACTGTCTTTTTGGCATTGTGATTAAGATTTCACACATTTAAACACCACAATAAATTTCTGAATTCAATTTAATTCAGTTCTACCATCATTCATATTTTAAGAGCTGGAAGATAGGTCAGACAGTTTGAGTAACTTTACTAAAGTCATAAACCTAGTGAGCTGGGGATGTACGTCTGTGGAACAGCACATACTTGGCAAGCACAAGGTGCTGTGTTCAATTCCCAGTACCAAAATAAAATAGGAAAGAAGATAAAATTATATATCTAGTAATCATGACATGGATTTGCACTCAGGCTTACCTGACTTCACGTGCCAACCCTTTCTTGTGTGCTGTCTCTTCCAGGAAAATGTCACTAAAAATTTCCTTTGGTTGAGTGTGGTAATAGCTGACAAAACCTGTGTTCTTTGCTTCCTGGGCCAGAGCTGTGCTGTTTTCTAATTTTCCAAATCAGGCAGGAAACTGTGACTGTGGCTGATGAAATGTGGGAGGAATGAGCACACAGCATGCTGAGGACTGGCCCCTAAGGTCTCTTGAGTCACCTTGCATGCTATTTCCTGCAGAAGAGTTGGAACCTGGATATGGTGGAACTGTGAGACGCAGATAACCTGGAATTCTGAGTGATTTTGTGGAGAAGAACTTTGCTCTTCAGCCTGAATGCAAGTGATGGTATTCACCTGTTACAACTATTAATGTTTTCTTCCCCATCAAAGAGGCTAACTGTATATTTAATACTATTTTCATATTAGCTGGGAATTCTCTTTTTATGTATCTTTCCCTTCTAGTACATCACCGTGGAAACTTCTTAAGGAGTGACTTATTTTCCAAGCCAATATCTGTATTTGCAATACTAAATGCTCAAGAGATGTTTGTTGACCTACAAAACATGAGTGAGATAATACTAACAATGAATATACATTGAGTACTTTTATGAAAGAGACACATTATGCAGCACTTACATTCAGTGAAAAATATATTCATCAAAATGTGTATTCAACAAAATATATGCTCCAAATCTTCTCTCAGAACAATTCCTAGAAACTTCAGTATTCTTCTCACTTTCTGGCATTTCATCACTTAGTAGTGATAAATTCACTAGGAATGCTGAAGAAAGAGGAAAATAAAATCTATCCTGGGTAAATAAACCAGCTTCAGCTGGAAGTGGCTATGCAGTATTTAGCTTCAGCTAGCTCCTAGAGGTCTGTGAAGAAAAAGGATAGTCCCAGCAGACCACGTTGCCTGGAAGATAATTCTCTAGATGAACCCAGACAGAATATGAGAATACCTCTGTCTTACATGAAGAGTAAGCCAACACTTTCTAGCACAGAGGATCTCAGCTTTCAGAATGACACTATAACCTGCCCTGAATGAATATCAGACAGCCTTTTCCACATTTCCTCTAGTGATTGCTCGAAGGGCTCACATATTAAGTGGACAAGGGCAAGGTGCAGAGGTTATATCTATATTTTCTCACTGTGTTCACTCTGACCGCTGCCAAGTGTCCAACCTGATACTGACTGAACCTGAGCCTTTCCTAGTGCTGGACTCCTGGAGGACAGTTTGATGTGTGTCAGTAGACTCTTCAAACAGGGCCCCTTCCATCATGGAAACATCAACTATCCTCCTCATTAAAGTGCATTATTTTTTCATTCAAAAATATGTATTATACACCTATAATGTACCAGGCACAGCTCTTGGTGCTTGGGATAAATTAATAAACAAAAAAGACAAAAATTGTTCTTGTACCAACTCTCCATAATGAACGAAATCATTAAGAATTATAAACATATACTAATAAAAATTTTAGATAGCATAAATCTAAAGATATGTTTTTTTAAAGTGGGGTTGATACTTGATTCTTAAGTAACATGCAAATATTTTGTTGTTTATAGTAAGAACCTTATTGTTTGGCAAGGTTTGTCTATGTAACACAAACTGACCTTAAACTTACAATCCTCCTGCCTCAACTTTCTGCCAAGATTCTTATTCTCATGTATTAAAAATAAAAAAAAATTTAAGAAAAGAATGTCTGCCTCCTATTGGCTTACATGCATTGGTTTTTAAAATCAGACACTTCTGGAAATACTATTAACTTTTTCAAGCAGGAAGTATGCATTTAACTTATGAACTGAACAAGAAGAAATAAAGAAAATTCTGATAGAAATGTCAAAGAAAGAAATTTTCCAAAGAAGTGATATATACAACAATCACAATAAAAAATTCAATTTAATATTTGCAAGTGATAAGTGCTAGGAACAAAAAGTAAAGCAGGGGAACAGAGACTGGATATGCTGAACATGGAAGGAAGTAGTTTCGAAATGTACACGTGATGCAGGGTAGATAGCCAACCTCTGACAGGTAAACAGGTGGGAAAGCTGTTTAAGCAGAGGCAACAGCAATACAAAGGTCTCAGAGGGCATTTGCCAGATGTATGCAAGGTACAATAAGGATGTCAGTGTCTGCACTCTGATGGTAGATGAGATTGGAGAGGGTACGGGGAGACCAACTGGATAGAGCCTTGTGGAAACATAAGGACTTTGGTTTTTACCATACAGGGATATGAGTCACTTCAGGACTTGCAGCAGAGACCACAGTGCTAAGAATGTATTAAAAAAGGAAAGGGACACCAAAGTGAGACACACCACCACTGTTGGTTTCAGAAATTGTGCAGACAGGATCATCCCTGTTTCAGAAAGTGCCCACTTCCTATCCCTCCTCCTACTTGAATTATGTCAAGCCAAATCAATCATTTTGGTCTTGACTTAATGCATATTTAATCTACTTTAACTCTTTTAGTCAAGTACTTCAGTACGAGCTCAAAAACAAGACCCTTTTTTGTTTTTATAGAATCTTAGTCACAATCCAATCACTAATATACAAAACACAGTAAGTTGTTAGTATGAATGTACAAATTTCCCTGGCTTTGAACTTGTTATAGTCAAAGATCATGATCCTCAAATCATGATCCTCTTGCCTTAGCTTTCAAAGTGCTGGGATTACTATAGGCATGAGTCATCATGCCCAGCTTTGCCTTAGTACTCTTTTTCTTATTATGTTTGTTTGAATTAGGTTTCAAACAATGCCTGCTTATTCTGTTAGGTTAGGGTTAGCATCATTTAATTTATTCCTTTACTGTCTCTTCTCATTTTCCTTTTGTCCCTCTTCTTAAATTTTCTTTTCTTTATTTTATTCCTCCTCTTCCTCTTCGTTTTCCATCTCTTGTATGTCTGTCTTTTTTTCTCTCTCTCTTCCACCCTCCTGATCTTCCTCTCTTCCTTCTGCTTTCTTCTTCCTTCCCTATTAACTTGTTTAAAAAACACAGGTTCTTTCATTTGTTCATTTGGCCTAGAGAACTTTCCCATGGCTTGTATTTTGCTGGTTGCAATTACATGATGCTGCTTGAACTTGTTCCTTTGCCCCTTGCATTCTCTATAAACATATTTA
Source organism: Cavia porcellus (assembly GCF_034190915.1). Taxonomy (NCBI): domain Eukaryota; kingdom Metazoa; phylum Chordata; class Mammalia; order Rodentia; family Caviidae; genus Cavia; species Cavia porcellus. The sequence continues at coordinate 43,731,575 of NW_026947490.1, forward strand.
GATCAAAATCCCTTACTGATCCAGTTTTGATATTTAGGATATCTGCAACTCGCTAGCACACTGCAGTGGGAAGGGTCACCTAGCCAGCGTGCTTCAGAAGAACTGTAACCAACAAAGAAAGAAACTGAGGCCTCCTGGAAGAAACAAAAAAGATGGGAAGAGGAAACAGCAACAAAAAGTCCCCAAGTCCCAACCCTAAGAACATTGACCCATACAAAGGACAATGAGAACAGCAAACATGCAATATCAGACAGGGCACCAGTGGACATAAAGAGAGATCTTCAGAACCTCATAGATGAGTTCAAAAGTAAAATATTTAGCCAGCTAAAGCAAGATGTAAGATTGATAAAAGAGATGCTAAGCACCCCTCAAGCAGACACAGATGGGGAAGGGAGGAACTCAAACAAAGGAGAGAACCATTTGATGAAGAATATAAAGAAAATATAGAATACATGAAGCAGATTCAAAGAGATTATCAGGAAATTAAAATCTCTATGGAAAGATGGCAAATCTGCTTGAAACAAACTAAGGATAGATTATTCAACTGGAGGACAGGTTTGCAGTGTGTCATTATGAAAGGAAAAACTTTTTAAAAATAACAAGTAAACAAGCAGCAACAATACAAAGGCTAGAAGACAACAAGAGGATCTACAACTTGAGAATAAATAATGTGAATAAAAAAACAGGAGTACAAACAAAGGAACTACAAAGGCTATTCACAGAAATAATTAAGAAAAACTTCCCAAACATAGGAAAAGGAAATGATATTCTGATATATGAGGCATACAGACCTCCACCTAAAACTGGAACAGAGCTACACCTAGGCATTTAATAAGATCCCAGAAATGCAATACAAGAACAGACTATTAAAAGCTGTTAGAGACAAGTAACAGATAATCTATAAAGGAAAGCCCATCAGAATAACAGCAGACTTCTCAACACAAACCATCAAGTCAAGAAGAGTCTGGAGTGAAATATTTCAAGCCCTGAAAGAAAACAACCTCCAACCCAGATTGATATACCCTGCTAAACTGTCTCTAGAAATTAATGGAGAAACAAGATACTTCCAAGACAAAGAGGAACTTGGGAAATTTGCAACAACCAATCCAACTCTACAGATAATACTGTAGGACATTCTAGAGAGAGAGAAAAGTACTAGGATTCCAGAACCAGGGGCAGAGAGGCCTCAATGAATGGAGCAGAAAACAGAATGAAGAAGATAAGCAGACAACTGATGGCAAAAAAGAGCAGAAGAGAAGTGAGGCAGAGAAGATTGGTTATAATCTCTAATACAGATGGCCTTTATACACTAAATTTTAAAAAATGAGCCACACATGGAGTAGATCAGGAGGCAGGGTCCACTGAGATGCTATTTATAGGAAATATAATTAACATGAAGAAGAGTGCATGGACTGACAATCAAATATGAGAAAACAATGCTCTAAGTGACAGAGAACCAGAGAGTAATAGGGGCAACTAGATCAGTATTTGTGGATAGGTTGGAAAGACAGGCCTTAATAGGTAAAGGAATACAATTAGAGATCAAGATCAGGAGAGAGAAGGCTCAGAACCACTTAGGTAAATAGCAGATTGCCTCCCCCCCCTCCAATTTAAAATCAAAGGTCTTGGCAAGACCCAAAAATGCACAGTTTACTCTGGGGAAGTGAAAGGGGAGGGAGAGTCTTAAAAAAGATGGCAGAAGATATTGTTAATATTGTATCCAGATTTAAAACCCACATTACTCGTACCACTCTACTTAGATAGATTTTATTCTTTTTGGATAGATTTTATTCTGTCCCAGTTTGCCTACTTGCATTACGTTTGAGGGCACAGACAGCTATCCCAAAAACATCAGGACATAGCACAGTAATCATCTTTAATTTCAATTATCTTAATCTGGAGCCCTGTATGATTTATCCTATTTTATCATGATTGATCTTAATTAAATCTGGTTTGTTTGATTGCTATTTGGTATCAACAGATTTTATTCAAAACTGATATGATTGATAGTATCAAGTCTGAGAGTACAGGCAACTACACTGAAGATGACAAGACTGTATGATACACATTCTAGTGTGATAACTGCCTGCTTTTGAAGTTTTATACTATATACAAAGTTGTGTTTTTATTAATACTGTTATGTACTGATATATTCAATTATACTATGTCTGATGATATAGCCAATTCTATTGAAGATAACAAGAGACAACACAATAGCTGTGGTAGAACTCCTTGTACAATGGTCTTAAATGTCTTTTTCATTTCATGTGTTTATAGGAATATGTTTTATTTTGTCTTGCTTTGTTTTGTTTCTCCCTCTACTATAGAAAGGATAGAAATACATGTTTAGACTCATGCATGTGTAGAACCTATAAACAGTTTATGAGAACTGATCTTATGACACATGATGAAATGAACAAATACTTTGAAGAAAAAGAGACACTAAAGTACCCAGTGCTGATCCTGGAATGTCTTAATGTGATGCCCAGCAATAGTATTATTCTTTGTTTAGAGTGATATTAGCCTGCTTGGGTTTGTTCAATCTCAAAATAATTGAAGATATGGATAACTGCATGTATGTTTAAGTATATAGGATTGATAACCATGTTTCTAAGTTTTTGTTGGACAGTTGAACAGAACTGATTGCAGTCTCACTGTTTGAATCCCCACTTTGTATGCTCCACTTTAGTATCTTGAATAACTACTTGTAAGAGGACAATCTGTAATCATCAACTAGTGATTTCTTACTGTTTATTTTTTTCTTTGAAAGTATGTATTATTTCTACCCATTTTCTGTTTTGTTTAGTCTTTCTTTAAATAAAATTTTTTTAAAAAGAAGATACCAACTTTCTATTTTTTCACCTTTCTTCATTTATTAAAGGAATTATTCTTATATGAACTCTTTGGCAACTCAAATAGCTCTTATAATAAAAGAAGCTCTACTTTTTTGAACAGGGAATGGTGTTTAGAGCCTATGGCAACCAAGGCAGTTGGGGCGGGAACTATTCATAGACCTTTTCAGTGAACACACTTAGAAATGTATTTGTTAAAAGAGAAAAGTTTCAGCTATAAAAAGGATGATCTTGAGGCCTTTATAGGTAAATGGAGACAACTTGAGAATAGCCTCATTAGTGAATTAAACAAGACTCACATTAGTAAATAGCACATTGTCTCTCTATTAAAATAAATAAGAACTGACAGAATAATGGGACTAGAAAAGTATAATAGATATTGTAAAAGTGAAAGGGAAGGAAAGTGCTCTAAAGGGTATAACAGAATGTATAGTGTGTAAGACAGATGACCATATTAATAAATTTCTCTTAGATCATTGGGCAGAAGGGTTTGTACTGTCAATGTTTGAGTGCCTAGTCACTTTTTATGCATTGATTTTGTAACTTGAACAACTATTATTAAGATGACAATTATCAACTAGTGATTTTACAATGTTAATTTTTTAAAAGTCTGTATTCTTTTTCTCTTTTTTCTATTTTGTTTTTTAAATTTTCTCTTCTTTCTTTAAATAAAATTAAAAAATAGAAGAGCAGAGTTTATCATCAATTTGTACTGATATTTAGACTTGCAGAACTACTTTTTAATTTTACATTTATTTATATCTTTTTTCTTTAATGTTAAAAGTTTTTGTCCCAAATGCAATTACTCTTTGCTTGGGAAACATCAGTCTAGAATTTACTTCTCCAGCTCTTTTGATGATTTTATAAATTGTGTAAAAATTTTCTAAAATTCATTTCTTTGTAAGTAATTGTGAATGATTGTTTTACCTGCAACTGAATCCTGAAAATATACACTGTGTAGACAGAAGGGAGAGCTGTCCACTGTGCTACCCCTATGCAAAAACTCAATTACACCAATTGGTATAACTGATTCCCCGGTGTGAGAATTAGAGATGTTTTAAACAAAGATTCAGGATTCCTGATCTCTATGAAAATCCCTATTTGCTAGCATTCAGGATTCCATTTTTCAAAGACTGTCCCTCTCTCTCTCCATATTGTCTTTCTCTAAATCAGATTCTGGCGAGCATACTAGGGCATCCCAAGGGCGGAGAGAGAGAGAGAGAGAGAGAGAGAGAGAGAGAGAGAGAGAGAGAGAGAGAGAGACAGGGACAGAGACAGAGACAGAGATAGAGACAGAGTCTTCTCCCAACTGTCCTGGATCCAGGCCTTTTAGCAAAGCATTTCAGAGGCTATCCCATCATCGCTTCAGAGTAGATTAATTAGAGTTGATAATTTTAATCCCATGATGGACCTGGGGCTTTGGATAGGGTGAAGTCACACTTTCGTATCATTCTATAGCATCTCCATCTTTTGGGCTGACATTTCTGGCTGAGTTCTCTGGGAGCTGTGTCTTCAAAGTAGACAACTGAGGCATGATGGCATGGGAAAAGATAGAAGAACTGAAGAAAGAGAAGGAATGCAAAACTATAAGAAATAGAAAATGCTGGGGAGCAAAACTCACCCTTTCTTCTAGAGATGTCTTGAAGGTACTGGCTGTGGAGGGAAAGGGAACTATTGAACCATGAGCAGAAGGATTCCAGTGTGCCTGTTTATTTCCTAGAATCCAGTATCCCTGAGTCTTCTTTACTGATTGTCAAGTTTTCTCCACCCTAACCCAGTATATCCTATAACATATTTCATTTTGTTTTACTGTTTCTTAACAGCCCTCTGTAAGCTCTTCTCAAGCTCCACTGATCTGTAAAGTTCTCCCTCTATACCACACCATGAAATTTCACTTCTCCTACTAGATGTGGAAATGTTACTTTCCTTTTAATTCTTACTTCTCTTAACTTACAGTACACCCATGTCATCTCCCTTGAGTTTGGGAAGTTCCAACACAGCTTTCCATATATATGCCCTGTGAGGAAAACTCTTACTTTAGCAAATTGTTCTTGTTTGCTAAAGTTTCTTAGAGGCAGAGCCACAGAGAAAAAAAAATCAGTAGATATGATTTGTTGAACCACACATTAAAAATTAAGATTCTCAGATAAAAGATAGAGTTATCAGAGCAACATAGAAATTTTATGGGAAGGTAATACCTGAACAGAAGATACACCTTAGAGCATCTGAAGTTTGCACTGTTTTCTCATTATATACATTTTGGGAATACAGATACTTTTAATTATTTATAAAAGCTATTGTTATGGCTTGTGTTTAGAGGCCCTCTCCTCAAATCCTCATGCAGTCATGGGTGGTTTTTTTCAGAGATGGGTGGTTCTAGAATGTGTGAGCCTGCAATTGACTCACAATGCAATGCTAGGTTCAAGAGCCCTAGGATTAAAGATGCAAGTGCTATCTACCCTAAGCAATCTGGATAAGATAAAAGAGGCAGAAAGGTGCTGTTAAGATCCTTTGTTGCTTTTGCTGTCTTCTGCATGCAATGAATTGTTTCCTCTTCTGTGATGCCTCTCTGCCATGTGCCACTCTACAGCCAATTACAGACTGAAACCTCTACAAACAGTGAACTAAATAAACTTTTCCCCTTTAACTTTGGGTTCTGGGTGTTTTGCCTCAGCAAGAAGAAAAGTGACTATGACAGCTATGCATTCTGTCTTCAGAATAATGGTCATATGAAGGAACTGTTGCTTAAGATTTGACAACCTTTATGTAAACCTAGAAGAAGTGCCTGAAATGTAAGTATTCTATCATCAGAACTGACGTTTTGGCAAATAAATCATGGACAGAGGGTAACAGGAAAATCATTAAAATAGCTCAGTAAGATAAAAGGTACTCAATCAACCATGGCAAGCTGTTGACAGTTCTAATCTGCTATTTAAAGCTCTTGATTAATGGAAGAAGCTCAGAAATCAAACTAATGGACAAAGCAGGAGATCAAATAGTACATATTGGTTAGATGTAGGAATAGTCTGTGAGCAACACATACTCTTACAGGACAGAAGTCTGGGCCTTATCTCTGACTCTCACTAGTTTTGGATCTTTAGAAAGTGTTTAGTTTCTCTGAGTCTTACACAGTTCATCTGTAAAACTGTTCAGCATTAGGTTGTAAATGAAATGCCCACTTGGCACAAAGATACTAGAAATTTTAAATTCCCAGGTGATGTGTCATATTTATATTTATAAAATAAATGCAACTGATTGTTTTCTTCCAGAGCCTTGGTTAGTCAGTCACATCAAGGAAGTATGGGCAAATAAAGGTTTATTGAAGGTAGTTGTGCAGAAAAAGAGATCAGTTTCTGTTCAGTGAGTTTCCGCTCAAATGCTCTATCCTGAGAAAGAGAGAGACGGAAAGACAGAGACAGAGAAACAAAGACTGACAGAGAGAGAATGGATGAGTGTGAAGGGGAGTAGGTTGTTATTTTGTAATCTCTTATCTGGTGATGGAGCTTTCCAAGGTTCTTCTTAGAAACTGTATATTTGTGGCAAAAAGAAGATTGTTAGAAACTTAAATTTCCCTGGAAGGTCTAGAACATTTGTAGAAAATTTAGACTCTACATACATAACACACTGCCTAACTAGAGGACTATTTACATCAGAAATATTCTCATGTCATCCCAAGAAAACCGGTAACCTCTGGTATTACTCATTTAGATGAAAGATTTAATTTCAAATAAAAAAACTAGTCTAAATGCATGCAAATTCTATAACATTAGTAGCTGACAAGAATGACTTTAAGAAGTTTCAATTTTGACTAATTCAAGGAACATGAAAATGGAAACATCTACCCACAGAATCAAAGAGAAATAACTTGACCTAATTTTGTGACTGTGGTTCTGCATATTTGTAGTTGGGAAAACTTACTACCGCCACAAATATGCTCTCTTTCTCTTCTCTTACTCTCATATTCTTTTTTTCTAAACCTAATGTTTCACCTGATTTCTACTCCCCGTAACTGTCTTCTGAGAGGTAAAGCAAAAGTGCATGTTGATCAACAGAGGGAGTCTTTCTCAAAGACTACATCTATGAGCTCCTTAAAGAAAGGTTCAAAAGTCTATTGAAACATGAGCTCCAACTTGATTCTAATGAAAAATTGTGAAAAAGGTTTAAACAAAACATATAACTTGCTTGAGTCAGTGATACACTGGATTAATTTCACAATTATTCGAAACTATTGGAGATCAAGACTCTTGTGATACACCTCAGGAAACACTAAATGTAACCAAATGATCACTCTTTCATAGTGAGCTGTGGGTGGACTTCAAGGAACATTTATGACCAGATTCAGAAGAATCTCAAGTTCTAATCCAGGCTCACTAAAAAGACTCATGGTTGGAAGTTCAAAGTTCCCTTTATCCAGTTCAGTACAGGGTACACAAAAGTGCTCCCTGTATCTGGAGAACCGAACTGAGGGATGTATGTAATGTTGTATGTAATGTAATGTTGTAGAACTGAATAAGAGACTGCACCTGTTCTATACTAGATGTTCTAGCATTTGAAACTATCTTGACTTGAATTTGGGCAAGAATGCTTTGGAAGCCCATGGTGCTATATATGGCATAGACCTTGCCCAAGGTAGGGGAAGCTGACTGTGGGGAGGGAGTTCCTGGAACTGGTTCAAGCCTTGATTCAAGGAAGTCAAGCTTCCTAGTCAGCTCCTATTGTCAGTCTTTCTTTAGACCTTGAGCTTGTCTTCAATGTCCATTGATGGTAGATTTAGGACAGGCTGAAGTACCTAACAGGGGGTCTGCATGAATCAAACAAACTGCTCAAGTAAACTATTAATTTAAAGTGTTAGAAACTTTACATTAAAAATTCACTTTCACTTCACACTTAATAAACCAGACTCAGTCTGTTCAGGGAACCCATCTTCAAAAGAGATGTGAGTGCCAGTATGTATTGGGGAGGATGAGGTAAGCAATGATGGTGTGTGTTACTAAGGATAGTTAGGAACCCTAGAAAAGGTAAGAGGAGAACACAAACCTGACTTCCTCTGCTGCCACCAGTAAACAAAACAGTCTCCAGAGCAGTGAGGTTCTTTCTGTTACCTGGAGTCACAAATAGGAAAGAACATATATAACAACAGGAGAAGCATGGAGTTTGGAACTACCTTTCTTCAGCGTGGCTAGCGTCCTAACCTTTGGGGCAGAGGAAAACCTAAGGGACCAGGCAGGACTCACGAGAGTATGGCCCGCAAAGCTCACGTGGTGAGCCAGTGTGGAGTGACACAGGAAATAGCTTTCTTTATCTTCAGTGAATCATTTTAGAAATTGGCAGTTTAGGGAAAGGAAGGAGCCATGTGTGTGTGTGTGTATGTGTGTGTGTGTGTGTGTGTGTGTGTGTGTGTGTGTGTGTGTGTGCATGTGTGTTTATTTAAATTCATATGCATCTTAGAATACTTGTAATTTTCTTCCCTGGGACCCTCTCCCAGGTGCCTGGAAAGATATTATGTGATTAGGTCACCTGCTGAATCAACAAAATTCTGAGATTGCTCTCCGCTTTAAAAATATTTTATCCATAAAGCTGGGTGAAATAAATCAGACACAGAAGGTTAAATATTACATAGTTTCTCTTATATGAGAAACCCAAAGTATAAATAATTTAAAGAGCAAAATACAAGACAGATGACAGGCAAAAGGGAAATAGATTTTGTGGAGATGGGAAGAGGACCTGCAGATGGTGGCGAGATAGGAAGGTGGTGAGAGTGGGAAATAAATAGGACCAAAATGCAATGCATATATATACCAGTTCCCCACAATAAATATTTATTATGTATTGCAAGTCAATACCATTACATTTTTTAAAGTTCAACATAATATTGCCAAAAAATGAGAAAACCTTCTGTAAAGTCACTAACTACTCCCTCAAATATGTATCAGGATGCCAGAGTGAGTGGCAACTGTTTTTTTCCTCACAAGGACCTGCACCACACGTGATCTGAAAGACAGAAGAGAAAAATACTAATGAGAAAACATACATAATACAGTAAATATATGGGAGCTTCTGCTCTTTCTTAGAGGTCTATTATTATATTGTTATATTCATCTACAGCAAAAGAGGTTTTATTGAATTCATCCGTCCACCTAACAAATATTTACTGGTGTGTACCACGAGCCAAGAACACAGTTAAACCTTAAAGATATAGCAGGGAATGTGATCCTAAAGTCCCTCCTCTCATGGAGCTTTTGCTCTAGGAAAGAGATAGCAACAAATAAACATTTATAACCTGTACCTTTGTGATAAGGGCTAGAAGCTGGTCAGAGAGGGAGGAAGGGAGACGAAGTGGGTGACAGTGCTTCTCACGCAGATTTCCTGTCCCCTTGTGAATCGAATGCAGACTTCAGGTATCAATACCTCAAATTAGACAGATGACATCAAATATTCAGAAAGCAGCAAAACTAGTGACAATTTCCATTGATCTTCATCTGTGACTCCTGGTACAGTGCAGCCACTGGCCTGATAGTGACATTTCTGTCTCAACCCTTCCCTTCCTGATGAAACCTATAAAATTGTTACCTGACCTATGAGTGGTTCCACCTACAGTGTTCACGAGTAGCCAGTTCAGCCTCTCCACCACGACAGCTGAAGGAGAGGGATGGAAACTGAGAAGAATCCAGAAATAGAGCAGACTGGCCACTGCACACTGTATTTCATCTTTCCCCTATTGCCTGCTTGGGCATCTAACAGTGCAAGATCAGAATCAGCTGTAGACAGACCACGGACTTCAGATTCAATGGGTAAAAAGCAAATCAATTTTTCTCTTGGATAACCCGATTTCTTGGAAGAAATGGCTACTTTAGGGAAAGTAATTGTAATTTGTTTTCAAAAGGCACAGGCTTCTAAAACCAGATTCTGGGATTAGAATCACCAGTCTTCTGTGTACTAACTGTGTAATAAGGAGAAATTATTTAGTCTTTTTGTACCTCAGGTTTGCCATTTGTAAAATTAGGATAATACTAGCTATTTACTAATGTTTGTAAATTAAGGACAGTATATATTATGTGACTTGTGTATCACCGGATACATAAGTTTCATGTGTATGTAAGTATTAGGTTTGCATTAGAGTCTAGGCTCTCAGGAGCTTCATGTTCCCTTTTGTTCAGCTTTGGAGACAGCCCCACAGGTTAAGTGTGCTCCCACACAGAACCATGCTAACCAACCTCTGCTTGTGCAGTAGGCTGAACTGTGCCCTCTCAAAATGCATATGTTGGAAATCTCACCTTCATGTAATGGTATTTAGAAATGGGTCATTGGGTGATAATTATACTCAAATGCATTCATATGGGTGAGGTTCCACATAGTAGGATTGGGGCTTTTCTAAGAAGAAACACAAGAAATCTCGCTCTTGTCCTATTTTCTATCACATGAGAGCAGAGCAAAAAGATAATGTGGTTCTCTGCAGACAAGAAAAAGTCCTTAAAAGAACTCAACAACGTTGGCATCCTAATGTCAAACTTCCAACATCCAAATCTGTGAGAAAATAAATTTATATTTCTTAAACCAACCACTCTGTGCTGTTTTGTTATGGCAGCTTTAGTTAACTGAACTTAACCACCTTAGCTGAGTGTTTGAAGTTACTGCAGAATTTCTCTCCTCTTATAACTTTGCCCATTTACATGCATAGATATTTTGCTCAAAGTGAACAGACATAAGAGATTTAGGAGATCCAATCCTGATAAATATCAAATGAATTTTTGATGTCTGTTTAAGTTTCTGAAATCATGTTTCCATGTTTCGTAGGACTGCTTTGAGAATAAAATGATAAAATGAAATCACATATGTGAAATGACCAGCTCTGCCTGGACAGGACAATATATTCTACTACCCCTGAAAGCAAGATGAGTATTTCACACTTAAATGGTGATTACCAGTGGATTCACTATTACCCTCTGCTGGGATTATAACATCCATTCTCTGAGGTAAACTGTAAGATCCTTCCAGCAAAAGCAGAGACCCTTGTCTTCAGAGTCACGTTACACTTAAGGGTATCTAGTTGTCTTCAGAGGCACCCTTCAAGCCTTCTTAATCCCTCCTTCCTTCCCCCAAACTTAGTTTTGAAAGCCATTGGCTCAGTCTTAGTCCTTCTTTGCTTAGAATTATACCCCATGTCTCAGTTCCTCCAAGCTGTTCCAAAATTGAGATGCAGACCCATCGATGGCACCTGGTTCTGGCAAAACATCTAGTTCCCTGACCTTGGAGGACCCCATCTTACCACAGGACTTGCCTAGAGGGAACTAGAGGGAAAACTGAGCAGCATCTGGGCTGCTAACATAGCGACGCCCTCCCAGAACCTGTTACAGCCATTCAAGTTCATGGTTTTGAGTCAGAGATGACTGCTTAGCTACCATGGTTGATGGTAGTACTCAAAGTGTACAATTTCTTTAGAGAAATGGTGCTATTACTGTCTGAGTTAAAAGATTGCATCATGGCTCAACTCTGAGTGGCCATGTATAAACTCTATGGGTGTGTGCAAATAACCAAAGTTTTCAGCACTTCACTTTTCTGCAAAATGGAGATAGTACCTTTATTTTCAAGGATTGTTACAATAATCAACAGAGATGGTATATATAAAATTCATTCTTTCCACAAATGTTTATTGATGCCTGAACTGGACAAGAACTTTGGATATAATTTGATTAAAACAAATTATATCCTTTGATTAAAACAAGGATCCACCCTCACTTGGCTTATGTAAGAAGAGGAGGGAAAGAAGACAGCAAGCACACAAGACAGAGTGTGGATAAAAGGCTGCTGTGCTATAAAGCATGGTCAGAGAAGGATTCATAGGAAAGGCAAGTAGACACTGATCTGTTGTAATGTGGATGATTTACTGAAAGGAGAGAGGTAGTTGACAAGAGGTAGAACTGTGCCTCACCTTAAAATGCTGTTGGTGAGATAAGGCTGCTCTTTCAGATTAATGCACAGAGAAGAGACACACAAAGTCACCTCCAAGAAGAAAGTGGCTCCTGGCCAGCATTACCTTACTGTAATACTACATTGCTTGGACTTGACTGAGTTATTAATTTTCTAATGGAAGAAACTATCACAAGGGAAGACAATAAAATGGAAACACAGGAAAGTTACAAAGCTAATACAGACTATGCCCACTCTATTCTGAGAATAAACAAGGTCAATGGTGATTAGAATATCACTTCTCACAGCAGTACTTTGCTATGTCTCTTAGATGACAGAGATCTCCAGCTCTGCTCTTTGGGAGCACTGAGTCTTTTGGTCCAGACTCTTGTTCATGTCTTCCCTGTGCCAAGAGAATGTGATGTCTCATGTGCCTTCAGCCACAGAGCAAACAATCATTAGTATCTCCCCCTCAATGGTCTGGCCTAGGAATGGGTCTCCATGGAGACTGCAGATACAGGAATCTCTACATGAACAGGAGACAGAAGGTAAGGGCCAGGTGAGGGAGGGAAGAGAGCATATTGGACAGAGTCATTTTTTATGTGACTTAAAGGAATACTCTTCAGCAGATACAAGCATGTGACCAATGGACCATGGATTGTAGACCTATCGTATCACTATGTCAAGCTTTCTGTCCTAATACACAGTGGCCAAGAGACAAAAACAGTCTATCTGTGAGAAGTATGTGGGGTTTCATCTGACTCAACAGGTAATGTGAATTGTATTGAGAGCTAGGTAATAGTCATAGTGGCTATTATGGCACCAGGCTAAGCCATGCCTATTTCCAGTTTTGCTTTGGTACTCAAGATAAATTGGTATTCATTGTATTTGTTCTTACATGAGTATATTTCCTTTCTGTTATACATATCGCTAGCACTCATATCATTTGCTGCTGTTAATTAAGAAGAGGCATGTGCTTGTTGTTCTAGATAACTCACACCAAGCTCCAGCCTTCTAGAACTGCATAGCAGCAAGGTACATTATTTTCCCTAGCTTTGGCATCCATTCCACAAATCAACCCTATCACTGTAACGTGGCAATGTGTGTTTCTTAGGTCTGTAAAAGTGGAAATGAAATTCTTTATTCCTTTTATTGAGTGCCTCACTTCCCAATCTACCCAAAGTGATTGAAACATACAGGAAATGTTTGAATTTTAAAAATCTTGTTACAGTAAAGGACACCTGGCCAAGAATGATAGAGGAAGTGTGTTTAAACAGGCAGAAGTATTTTGATTATTTTGAAAGAGATGAGTGATGTTCTTTCCTTGTAAAAAATTTTTAAATTTAAACATTTACTGTGTTCTATGATCATATCATATTGATCAAATACTTATGGAAATTTCTATCAATCAAAAACATTGCAGTGTGTTGCCATTCACTTTATTCACTTTTACTGTGTGACTTTCAGCTCTTTCACAAAGTCAAAATCATCATGAAAGGTAAACAGCCATAAAATCCCAGTATTTCTTTCCAGATGGCTGGGATATGGAGCTCTGAGAATTCATTTCAGTCTGACAGGAAGACTCCACTCTTTCTGAGGAAGATGGAATAGAAAGGAATATCCAGTCCCTCTGGATGAAGATGTGTTTCACAGCTCCGGTTTACAGAGGTCCTATCTGTAAGCTGAGTGTCTGTAACTTTCAGCTTTGGATGTGGAAATAGTTGTAGAGAGAAAAAGTAAGTCAAGCTTTTAGTACAAGAACATTTAGTGCTTGGACTCTGAGTCCTAGGAAACTTCAGACACACAGCAGAATACCCTTTATCAAACTCTGTCATATCCTTTCTCTCTAGGTTTATTCAAGATCAATGATTCCACTTTCTCTACCTCCTACAGAAGTTAGGCCTCTGATGTTTCCAGAGTCCTAGTATGAATCTACAAATTTCCTAATGACATGTCTAATCCCCCATTCTGACATTACTAAATGAATTTATATGAAATAGAGTTTACCTTGAAACTTAATAACTTTAAAATTTGTTTCAAATGTGTTACTTTTATGGCCAGACCCAATATTTTGATAAGTGCCATTGTTTGTTCAACTTGCTCTGGGATAAAAAGATAAAAACATTGATTAAAAATATGGAATATTTTTTCCATTCCAAGAATATTTCATAGCTGTTTCTTTTTTCCTATTCTTTGGCATTTCAGAACCAATGTGTTTGCCTTCAAATACACTGACAGGATGAGGAATCCTGGAAAGGACACACAGAACATAAAACTCAGAAGTTGGACTTGGTGGTGTGTTTGGTAACTCAGAATTCCAGAGGCTGAGGCAGAAGGATCACAGGTTTGAGTCCAGCTTGGGCTACATAGTGAGTTCAAGACTGACCTGGACTACATAGGAAGACCTTATGTCAGGAGACCAAAATAAACCAAAACAAGTCATCATTCATAGCATTCCCTCCTCCCTCTGTGTCTGCCTGTTTTACAATGATGTTTTTGCTTTCATGATCTATGGTCTCCTGGCCCAGCCCAAATGAATGCACCTCCTTCCAGATCAGCGTGGCATGCTTCAGATACAAATTCAAGTAAGTCATAAGCATCTTTACTCAATCATTCAAGGACAGATTCAAAATATAAGAATTCAAGTACGGAGAAGAAGATCCAAAGAAGATGTATTAAAAAAAAAAAAAAAGACAGGGCAGGGACATAGCTTAATGCCACAAGCACCTGCCTGTGAAGTGCAAAGTCCCGAGTTCAATTCTTGGCACCAAACAAACAAACAAACAAACAACAAAAAAAAAACCTCTGACATCGAAGAATATATAAAAGTCAACAGCAATATTCCCATTAAATCTCAGAGCAAGAACATTAAAGAAATAGTATTTGAAGTAATTTACAAGGAAGTGTTACAGTGTATTGGCATATGCAGTGCAGCAGGATGACTGTCAGAAAAACACCTAAACTCAAAGACAGCGATTGTAATCCTTTATGGAAAGTCTCATGTTGTTCAGATTGTAATTTGAGTTTAGCTCTATTCTTTCTCTCTTAGGTGACTGTGGTGAATTGCTCCTCTTATAGAGCCATGCCTGTGGAGGTGACCCAAACCTTTATGTATAAACAGGGGATAAAACTGCACAAAGAGATGGCAGTTGTGCCAATCAGAAAGAAGAGTCATAACAAAGGGATGCGTACCAGGATGGATGGCGATGAAATACCTGAAATTGCAGGTTTCTCAGCACCTAACCTCCTTCATGGTACTGTTGCTTTCTGCTTTATGCTCCATATGTTCCCATGTGTATATTTTTCCCTTTAGGAGGCTGAACAGTCCTACTAGGCAGGATCCCAGACAACTCTATATAGTTCCCAAAACTAACTGATTTCCTTGAATTTATAAGTGTTCAAGAAGCGTTTGTGTTAGATATTCAAATAGAATTTTCAAGTAAAAAATACTTGTAGACAATGAAGAAGAATGTGACACTGGACATAACTGAAGTCAAGAGTTAGAGAAGAATGAAGAACTCTTGTTCATAGAACCTATGGAGAGCTAAGTTGAATGAAACAGTTCTTAAAGATTTAATGAACTCATTTTTTTTTCTCACCTATAGAAAAGGTCAAGAGCACAGAAACTCAGAAGTGAGTTTTCATCCTGGCATCTTTTAATACTGATGTCTCTCTCAATAATAATTTTCTCCATACTTATGGTACTATTTTTTTCTGTGTTGCATAGAAGTAAAATCCATTGTAATTCAAATTCACTGTTTCTGCTTGGAAAACCATGGTCCATGGAGAATGAAGGGGTGTCACAGGTTTGGATGCAGTTGCTGAAGAGGTGAGAGAAATGGATGTGAGGCAGAAGTGGCTATGGTCCTAGACGCATATGTTTGGTGAAATAAGTGAGATAACTTGGCTCTGGACAGTCTCCAAGGTTGCAGGGAAACCAGCTACTTACTCAGGTTATAGGTCCTCCAGCTGAGGTCAACTTACCCCCAATACACTGGCTGCCCAGGAGCAAAGTGGCCCTTAAGGGGACAACCCCAGCAGGATCCAATGATAGCAGGATTGAGCAATGATGAGAGATTCAAAGATCCTTCAACCTGTTCCTATGGATTATGTCATTAGGAATCGAGAATAGCATTTTTTCTAACTCCACACCCCATCAGGGCTCTTCGCACTACAGATACCCCTCTAACAGAATTGTCTGTGTGAAGGGTACTGGAATATACCATCCTAAAATATGCTTCTTTCCAATATGGATTATTCTGAGCCAAGTATTACTGAGAATCAACAGAAGTAAGGAGTGGTCCAAAAATAAGAAAAAGTTTTCCTTTCCTAAAGGACTTTACCTTTCATAAAGATACCTCACTTTCCTAGAACTTTTCAGTGGAAAAGATTTTGACTTAAGTCTCCCAACAAACCCAACTAAACAACACTTATTTAATATAATTTCTTGGTCACCTCTGTATACAATAAAAACATTTTTTATTTCAGGCAGTGCAACAGTGAGAACATCTCGCTATTCTGTACCCCAGGTGCGTGCCTGATAACCAACATTTCAAGAAGCCAAAATGCAGGCTTTCCCAAGAACACAGCACACTAAATTCTTGGTTGCTCTTCATAACAAAGGGTGAGGCTGTCAGCAGCCAAACTTAAATCCACTAACTCCTACTATGAAAAGCGACCCCTGCGGACTCCAGCAGGCTCCCTCTTCTGACTCTTCCACTGCCTTTCATGGGATATAATTCAATACATTTCCTTCCACACTTATACTCCTAGTAAACTCTTTTACAGCTCATGTGTTTGACTTTCTACATGCTGTCATGGAGGACAACCAGTTCATAACTTACTTGCCTTTTTCAGAAGACCCAAGTCCTTTTTCCTTTGCTTTTCCTTAAGTAATACAAAAACTCTGGTCATTTGACTACCTTTTTGAGCCATATTTTGGGAGTAGAGGGAGCAGCCATGTGTATGTGTGCAATTAAATGTTATTTTTCTCTTGTTAATCTTTTATCTGCTTTTTTTCATTAGCCCCAGCCAATGAACCTAAAATGCGTAGTAGGAAAAATAATTACGTTTTTCCCCTTTATGTGCCCTGAGCATTGTAGATAAAGGAATAAGAGAAACTTGGGGTCAGTTATGTACTTGTGGAAGAGGCCCAACTTATAGTTTTACTAATACGGTTACCAGGTTTGGGAGTTTGGGAATCTCCTATTAGAGGTGGCTTTTAGGTTTTTGCTATCCTAAACAAACAATTGGTCAAAACACACGTAAATGGTAGCAAAGTTTCATATTTTTTAAAAGTGGAGGGAACAAAACATGTTCCACAGGGTGAATTTTGGTCAAGAAAAAGTAGGGGGAAAAAAGTACACCCTATAGCATGAAAGTAAACTAATATAAGGAAACATAGTTGCCCAGAGGTCATTTCCCGCCATGGGGTTGGCATCAGATTTGGGCCAATCTCTGCCAAAACTCTGCTCAAACTCTTGCCATAAATCCTAGTGCAAGGCCTTGGGAACTGTTCTGTACATGTGTCCCCCATTGTCCCAGTTTGTCTCAGCGTCCTCATTCAATATCAGTTAGAGGTAAGTAGAGGAAAGGTGAGAAGGCTGTTTTCTGAAACAAGAAATATGTCTAGATGGTTATAAAGAGTGCCAGTACAGGGATCCAGGTGCTCCTAATTCCCTAAACTTCCATGACAAGAAAACATTGGACTTGCATAAAATTGAGGAGTATGATATTTGACATGGATGCTCCGAAGCAGAATATAAAGTAAGCACAGATTTACAAGAGGCCTAATACTCGCTCTTGAAAGTAAATGAAGAGATTTATCTCTTTTACCATTTTCTTTCAGAATTTGCTTCTCCACCCTTTTCAATTGCTTGTAAACCTTTATAAAATCTAACTAAACTGTGTTTGGCCAGTCTCATAGAGCAAGTTTTTGAAATATAAACATCAAGGGAGATTGCTCCCTATCTCAGTTCCTGTTTGAGGCTAAGAACATAACTTTGGAGTGAGCAAAATCACTTGATGTCATAAAAATATGAGAAGTTTGCTTTTGTTCTTCATAAAAGTCAATTAACACAGCAGTCTTTGCAGTTATCATGATAACATTAAGATGAACTTTATGCGACAAAAGGTGCTGTCTTAGTTACTTTTCTCTTTGCTGAGTTAAAATACCTAATACCTAAAGTTAAAAGAGGAAAGGTTTATTTTAGCTTACAGTTTGTAGAGCTTTTAGTCTGTAGTTGGCTGGCTCCAGGGTAACATAGCAGAGGGGCACTGCATGGGAGAAACAGCCCATAGCAGGGTACGCAGGAGGCAATGAGCTGGAAGCAGGATTGAGTCAGTCTTTCCCTCTGACCTCATTCAAGCTATAAGCTCTTTAGGTGGTGCCCATCCATCAAGTATGGCTTCCTGTCTTACCTAAATTCATTGAACCATACTTAGAGCTATAATAATTCCAATAGCTTGCTATCAAATGGCATCACAGACCCTAGATCCAGTGAGCTCCAAAAGTTCATCTATGGGCACATGAGGCTTTGTGGGGATCATCTAAGTACAAACCACAACAGACGCTATAGGTCCTTTTGCTTGTGGACTATTGTTTATCAAGAAATCATATAAGTGTGGGTTGTATTTGCTTGGTTAAATAAATGAGTAGAAGTTTTTCTTCTCCTGGGAATCTCTTAGTTCATTTCCCATGATATGACTTGCATTCAAGTATAATGGTTAGCTCTCTATTGTCTTTATGGAGAATATTTCTGGGTTGAGAGATTTTTTTAATTCTATTTCCACAACAAGAAACTCTGAGATTCTTTTTGTTTGTTATTTTTTGTTTTGTTTTATTTGGTACTTGAAATCAAACTCACAACCTTGCACTTGCCAGGCAGGTGCTTATACCACTGAGCTAACTGTTTATTTAGTGAATTTACTATTTTCAAATTAACTGCAACACAAATTAGTGACTATTAGAGTATCCTGAACAGTCATAAGTTAGACACCACGATACAGACCTGGAACAAACAAAATTAGGAATCTTTAGCCTGTTTCTCATCAAAAAATCTTGATTTGTGGTTTTTCCCAAGGCAGTCAGGGATTTAAAAGTGACTTTGTAAAAAACAAACAAACAAACAAAAAAAAAACTCTTCACCTGGGTTTACAAATGCTAAATAGATAACTAAAAGTAGAACAAAGCTTGACTTTCATTTTTTATCGTTTATTACTGAATATCTTTGATTCAAATCATTTCTCAGTTCTGCATGTAGGTGTGTTGATCAATTTAAAGAATATTTGTCTAAATTTGGCAAAGCAAGGTTGATTAGCCCCCAAATTTGCATGACCTTATTCTCTTTCAGGACTGAGGACACCAAGGTAAGGGATTCATTCAACTATGGGCAAAAGTTTCCACCATTGTCCTAAACCTAAACCTGATCACCTAGACTCTGGAAAAAAGTCACACCTGACTGCATCCACCATAAAACATAGTCATTTCATGGAAGTGGAACTATACTCTAAACCATGAGGATTTCAGAGCTATGGAACAGGACTGAGATAGTGATTAACTGGGTTCCAGCCCACCAGCACATCCTTATAAACTGGCTTCCTATCTTTTCGGGGTGTCTAATCCTTTTCATCAGATAGTAGTAACTCCAGTTACTCGTACTGGAACTTTTTCATTTTTCTTATTCTCTTTGTTAAGGTCCATCCTGACCTTTAACAGCTCCCCAGGCTAATCCCTTACCATTTTGTCTTACTTATTGAATTTGTATTTATTATTTTGGGGACAAGTTCTCACTATGTAGCTGAGGTGGCCTCAAACTCAGGGTGATCTTCCTGCCTCAGCTTCCTGAGTGCTGGGATTCTAATTAACGCTTCTTCCTGTAAATTTGTGCTTTAGTTTTAATTTTCATTATTACTGAAAGCAACAACTCACATAGGGATAGCTGGTGACAGTCTACCCAGTATAATGTTACTATCTGTCTGCTCAAAGATCTGCAGTTTGGAAGACATACAATGGAAATGTATTAGTATTTCATATTCTGCTCAAGATGGAGTATTTCATGAAATTGGTAAATGCAATGTGGAACTGCTGAGGACCAGCTTGATACAGGGCAGAGAAAGCAGTGATTGATGTTAATGAATTGACATAAAAATAAATTGAATCAAGAGTCTGTACTAGGCCTCGTGGAAAAGCATGTGGCTGGCATGGGAACAAAATTAATTCAAAGGCCAAAGGCTAGGACCAAAACCACTAAAACAGTGGTCTATAAATCCTGGTGCCTCAAAGCAAGATAAAGGCTACAGCTGAGCGCTCTGACTCACCCAAATTCCTTCTAGCTCAGTAGTCTGAGCAGACAATCAGGTTACTACCTCACCATGATCCCTTCCTGTGTGCTTTTTCAAAGATGCTGCATTCTTCAAATCCTTGAGCCTTGCCTATATCAACAGTTCACCTCCATCACTTCCTGCAGACCACCAGCACACCCCGCTGTCAAGCTGCACACCTAACAAAGGCCAGGGACACCATGCCTCGAGGTCTTAGTGCTTCTGTGACTTTGACCATCCCAGTTCCCCTTGTAACTGCGTTTTATCCATTCACCATACCTCTGAGCGGGAAATTGGTGCTCCTAAGCCAGGACCCAAATAGGAGCCACTAGTTCAGTGGCTCACAACACCACTAAGGAGTGTGGTAGAGCAAGGCCTTCTAACAAATGAAAAAGATAATTCAATAACAAGGAAAATGCCAGCCTCCTGAAAGCTGGTCCCAATGCCCTTCCTTATGTTATGAAAGTAAGGTGCTGTCATTCCTGCTACATACTCTAAGTCTAGGTAAAAATGTCAGATGGATAAAGGTAGGGATGTATCAGGGAATGAGAGCTCTGGGAAAAAATTTTAGCTTTAATATTATAAGGAGAGAAAAAGTTGTGCAATTCTTTGAAGTGCTTCAATTTCCTGTTCTGTCTTTCCTTGAATACATTTATGGCTGCCTGAAACTGTGGCTGCTACCACTGTTTTTAAAAATCAGTATTAAAGACAAAATGTTCTACAAATTGCCCATGGAAATCTAACTTGTGTGGAGTAGAAAGTAAAACATTTTATATTGCATCATTTTATTTTTCAAAAATAAAATATCAATTGGGGAAGTGCTACTTACTATAAAATTTTAAGTACCCTTTACATTGATTTTCTTCTTGGTAGCTTTTATACTGATATAAGGAGGACTGTCTACATGTAAGGGTTTATCGCCTTTCTAAAGCTTGAAATCAGTAGCCTGTTTGGCACAGATGCACATGGAGAGACAGACAGAAAGGACATTTGTTTGCTGTCTTCTTATAATTGTCTTCTGAGTTTGTTTGTTTGTTTGTACCAGGACTCAAACTCAGGACTTTGCACTCACCAGGCAGGTGCTGTGTCACTGAACTATATACCCAATTCAATTGCCTTTTTAAACCTTGAAACTTTAAATATTCTTACATTGTTCTGGAAGAACTGACCAAATTATTGTCTCCTTTGGAAGTCCTGTAATGTTTACAATGCCTAAGTTTTATTGGTCTTGTTCTCTACTGTTTTGTCCAACTTTATAATATCTAATGAGATAGACAATTCTTTTTAAGGAAACAAGAGACAACGTTGATAACCATTGTTGATAACCTTGTACTCTGTTCTACATCATGTGCTATGTTTATCCTTGGTTTTGACTGACAGCTTTGTTTTGCCATATTTGACTTTATTCTCTCCCCCCAAAAAAGTAATAAGAACTGAGGGGTAATAAAATCCAAAATGTGTAAATTTTGTTGTAAAAAAGAGAGGGGAAAAAAGAAGAGCTCTAATGGATATAACAGCAAGTGTGTTTAGGGGTGTTAAATAGCTGACTATATTAATATTTTTGGATCATTGAACACAGCTGTTTGCAGTCTCTCTGTTTGAATGTCTACTTTGTATTCTTTGATACTGTGATTTGAGCAACTATTTCCAAGATGATAATATGTAATCTATTAACAGGTGATTTCTTACTGTTATTTTTTTTTGTAGTTCTGTATTACGTGTACCCTTACACCGCTTTGTTTTGTTTTGTGTTTTTCTCTTTTTCCTCTTAAATAAAATTAAAAAAAAAGAATTGACCAAATAGTCCTTCAATTATAGCCAAATGTAGAGGGCAAGATTCTTTTACCTTATAAAGGATATGATAGTTTTCTTCCACTTGGGGACAATATGAATGTTTTAGATGGAGAACGTAAGTGTTCCATTTGGTAATGTGCAACATTTACGAGTTTCTACAGACTTTTAAAAACTAGTGTTTCAAAGTTTGGCCAAGATGCGTATGACCTCAGTAAGAGAGGTTTTGTTTTTCCTGGAGAGATTAGAAATTCCCACCTGGTCTGTTTAGGGAAAGGAGTACGGGGTGGCATACTCCTTCCTCCTGGAGGGAAGAGCTTCCTTCCACTGAAGGACACAGCAAATTTCCTCGAGTCTGAGCTTCCCTGCCCTCTGATGTGCAGCAGGAGGCAGCATTTGCCAGGGCCTTTGTGAAGTTTGGCACTGAGTTCATGGGCTCTGAGACTGATCACATGCAGTAGCTGTGGTAAGACTCTGTTTCATTTCCTCATTCTAGGAACATCAGCAGAGTCTCGCCAAGTTATGATCTTGTCTCAGGTAAGCAGTAGAATATGGCAAATGGTGTGTGACCAGAACACTGAAGCAAGGATAACAGACTCAAGTGCTGTTGGGGACACTGTGCATCCTGCGGCCTCAGATCCTGTTGGCTGAGCAGGATGACAGCCAGCAGCTCCCATGAGGTGCTCAATGGATCTGAAGAAACCCCACAGATGTTGCCAAGCACCTGAGAAACAGCTCCTGATCAAGGGTTGTGCTTTCTGCTATTAATAGAAATAAGTGTCTACAGAGATGCTGGCACTTGGGGGCACACTGATTACAGATAGTTAAGGGACCCTTTGAAAAAATGTTTTTTTTCTGTCTTTTGCTCCCAGCATTCTATGTATTCCATCAACTTAACTAGGATCCCTCATAAAGTGAGTAGCATATTTTTGTCATGTAACCTCATATCCCACATTTTCTCACATGAATTCACATCCCAGGACCTGAGGCATGTTCTCCAAGGAGTCATTGGCTATTGCCCAGAGGGCCTGCATGTCCTTAGCAACCTCCTCACTCAGAGAAGACAATCACTCAGGCTGCGGATTCAGCTTTGTATGCATTTTAGTTATGTGGTTCTAGACACACCACATAAACTCCCAAGTCTGTTTCCCCATTTGATAAAATAAGCAATGCTATAGTATGATTTCAGTGAGTTAAATTTATAACTCCTCAATCACTGCCATGATTTTTAAAAATGCGAATCTTCTGCTGACATTTGACCCTATTATTTCCTTGCCCGGAGTTTCCTTCTGTTCCTTCAGTACCACTTAAAAAGTCACCCTCCTGCACTGAGTGAAGTCACCCTCCTGCACTGAGTGAAGTCAAACCTCCTCGTGGAGCCTGAGGTGCCTCTTTCAGCTGAAGTAATGTTTTTGTTCCTCTTGAGTTAGATCACTGATCATCTTAGTCTACTGGAACTTATCATAACTGAATATACAGTACGATGTGGTGGTTAAAAGCATAGTTTATGAAGTCAAGTTATGAGATTGGATTCTGACACCACTACTATACTAGAAACACAAATTTTAGTCATAGTACCAAAGTTACTGTGCCTTACTTTTCTCATTTGCAGTTTGTGGAGTTACAACACTTTCAGCTCTTAATGACAAGAGAAGTGCACAAATTACATGTGAAATTCTTAGAACAGTGTCCCCAAACTGAACTATGACATAGTCAAGGTCAGCAAGAATTAATCATTATTGTTGCCTCTTATCCTATGAACCAGTATATAAAATTTTTCCTGTGTTGCCAAGTAAGATGTTCTTGCATCCATACTTCGATGTTCTAATTGAAGTGTCAGTTCTTGAGGACAGAGGTTCTGTCTTCCAGGTTTCTAGACCCTTTGGTGTGCCCGGCATTATGTTATACTGAGTATATTCACACATTCACTGTTTACTCAGGCCCCACCATGTGTCAGTCATGCTAATAACTCTTGACTTAATTAGTTTCTGGTGATATAAAGCGGAACAAGATAAATACACCTAACAAATATTGTATACACAAAAGACATTTTTTAAATTCCCGAACTTGAGGTACTAGGAAATCAGTGCTACATTTGCACAAATATTGACAAATAATAAAGAAGCTGGGAGAAAAATTCAAAGGCAAGCTGTCTTCTTGCTTCTCTTTCCATGTCCTTTGAAAACCGAGAATGAATGCTTTTGCTCTTACAATACAGAGAAGGAAATAGCTATTTTCAGTAGAAACTCATTTCTGCTTCACCTCACAGCTAAGTTACCATCCTTTTCAAGGGTCTCAGTTTATCTTTTTTGCTTTAAATTTTCACAAGCTATTGTTTAGGAAGGCAATTGAATATAACTGTATTCTATAATTTTTGTTAAATTGTAGCTAACTTTGGGGTAGGAGGAGTTTTCCATAGGTAACTAAAAGAAAAAAATGGATAAAGAATGCACCTTTGGAAATCAATACTTATTCTCCCTTTGCATTGTTTAATAAATGTGTTTCCCATTGTCCATTTTCTGCTGTTTTGAAATGGGAATAAAATCCATGGTTTCAGCAGCCAGAGAAGAGGCATTTTGCTTGTGGTGGGGCTCAGAACAGGCTCCTCTCCATCACTCACTGAGGACCAGTAGGGATGTCCACAGCAGCACAGAGTTCTGCCCCAGTGCCCAGAGGAGGAATGGTTCTCTGGAGGAATGGTTGTCAGGAGACAGAACAGATCAGCCCAGACAGCCATACCAGCGTGTCTACACTGCACACGCACAGCAGGGAGTTCAGTAAAGTGTTCCTCTGGGCATAGCTGTTTGCATAATGAAATGAAAAGAAGAAATAGAAAAAAATCTCTCTCAAAACCCCAGAGATGCCAGGCATGATATTGCATGTCTGTAATCCCAGCACTACAGGAGACTGAGACGGGAGTGTCACAAGTTGAGCTCAGTCTGGGCAACTGTGACTTGGCAAGACTTTTTCTCAGAAAAACATATAAATAAATAAGCCAAGAACATTCTGCCCAGTGTAAGAGAGACCAGAAGATGAAAATCAGTATTTACCAGAATGATTTAAGTGCTGTTTTGACATCTTAGTGTGAAGAGCTTCCTCTGCCTCCAGCGTCTGTCTTCCCAGAAAATCACAAATTTAATCACCTGTGCTACCTGACAGTAGCCAAGATGGCAATCCTGTAATCCTATTGAGATCACACAATACATGCATGTATCTGAAATACCCAAAGATGGAAACTTTCCATCCAGGTTGGAGCACCCTGCTCTGACCCCTGCTTCCTCTACTGCAGCCCACTAGCTGGCCATCTAGACATTTGAGGAAGCCTCCCAGCCACATCTCAATATATCTGAGCAAATCCTGACTCATATGTCCCCGCAGAAGACACAGCCTTTGATCTGAGTAGTAAGCAGAAATTATGGGCCCCTCAAGCTCTTCTATAATAGACCATGAAATTTTACTGCAGGTCCTAGAAAGTAAAACTCACTACATGCATGTCTTGGTAAATATACATTGATTATGTAATTGTTTTTTAGGCATGGAGCCAGGTGCTAAGGGCATAATGGAAATCAAGACTCAAAAAATTTCCATTTTACTTGGGGAGACAAATTAATAGGGAGTTACACAGAAAAATACCTTATCAGTCCACTAGAAGGAGACAGCCTTAGGCAGGGAGTGAGAGGCTCCCTCTGGTAAATTGCATCTGAGTTGAAAGGTTATTATTGGAGAACTAAAAGATTAGTAAAATTACCATTTGTGCCCTTTCATTTGTTTGGAACCAAATCTCTCTTTCTTTGTATATCATCTATCTACGCACCTACCTATTAAGTCATCTTTTACACCACTATGAACTTATTTCATACTTTTGGTAGTGCTACAGTGCTACTCTTATTTATTGGGTTGCCCATACTGTCCTAACTTTGGTCATTAAGAACCTTCCCGGGTCAGTCCCATGTCCCTTCCATGCACTATTATACTTCTCCGTTTTGGAACACTTCCTCATTGTCTGATACCACAAGACACTTCAAGCTCATCTTCTATTTCCCTGTCCCATCTCTAGAATCATGTTTATTCAAAGAGTCGCAGTTCTTTTTAGTGGAGAATGATATTTAGAAATTAAGATCTAGGTGTTGAGTATGTTCTTTACTGCTGGGGAAATACTATACATTTGAAGTAAGTGATGGAGCCTGAGTCCTTGACAATGCCTTCTGAGTGGAAATATACCAGGCCGATAAATCTTTTGCTCTTGTTAAAAATAGCCCCTACTCTAAACTCAGTGGCTAAAATAATAGAGGTTTGTATAAGCATCTGTTAGTGAACAATTCCTCAAAATAATCAACTTTGAATTTCAAAGAAAAGGCTGTAAGTAAATTCAATTAGATTTCATTATAGGTGATAGAATCTGGGAGCTTTATTTTATTTTCTCTCCCTACAGGTATAAACATTTCTCATCTATAATGATGAAACACTATCTTTGATTTTATAGACTTTGATAAGATGATTTCTTATTCTAAATTGATATTTTCCCATTCTCATAAACAGAGATATTGTTTTCTCAAAAACTGACCCAAATGAGAAGACAACCACAGATCATTACTGTTCTCTGTACCAGATGCAGGCCCACACTGAAGTGAAAGAAGATATGAAACAGACATTATATTTGAAATTTAAGGCCTCTATATCATCTTGCTTCATCATGTGCAAGCTATGTGTGTCAGAGCAAATCAATTTTTTTGCTAGGAGATTTTCTTTTCAATACTATGACTTTCATTTTCCTTATTGTCTTTTATTTTGGGGGAGGAATTTTTAAACTCTTAGAAAATGGCAAGTGTAATACAATGAAAATCTTCTTGCTCTTCCCCAAGTTTCAATTGATTGTTAACACTTTGCATTCTTGAGGGATATTGGGATGCCACGTTTTGTAATATGTGTAAGTTTGGAAGGGAAGGCTACCTTACTCACATGTGTTGTGATATGGGACAGAGCTAGTACTGAGAAAGAAAGAAGTTCAGGGCTGCAGACTAAACGCTTTTTCTCTTTACCATGCCATGAATCAACATGACATTCTGAACACCCAAGAACTTCATATTTTAACTAGAATTTCCAGGTAATTATGAAGGGATATTTGTCAAGGTAGGAGATAAAACATAGTTCATTAATTCAGTACATTCATTTATAACTTTTAAATCCCCAGGTATATACTATGAAGCATCCATTTACACTCCTGCCTTCAAGAGGGTAGGGAAGCACTTAGCACAGTTCTCTAGAAAGGGAAAAGTGATACTACTTTTAAAAATATTATTCTCACAATGTGTAAACTGATTTGTTACTACTTTCACTGTCTAAAACCAAGTTAATGCCTTAGAAAAGGATCACCAAAATAAAAACTTTTAAACTGTAACCTATTATTAGATTTTGTGATTTTCTAAACTTGTGAATTTAGTTGAAAACTGTATATAACAGAATTTAAGGTTTAGATGCTAAAATAAAATCACCAAGCTCCTGGTAAACAACACTAAAATGAGAATTATATGACTACTAAATTTGTTTACCGTCTATCCACTTTTAAATTGAACTGGACATCACAAAAACATTTGACAGAGAAGGCTCTTTAGAGGGCTGTATGTTTAAAAATTATACTGGAGGGTGCTCTCTGCTTTATGGGAGGGGAGTAAGTTCACAATTTGCTGATATGTTTTGGTTTGATTGCTTTTCATACATTGATGCCTCTGGCAGCTGTTTTAATATGACTTCACTTGTTTCAAAAGGCTTTACAAATTCAAAACCTATGAGAGCCAGAGAAGCAATGTAGAGAAAAGAGTAGTGTGTTTGAAGAACCAACTGCCAGAATGTAATAGAATTCAATTATTTTCATGGAACTATTGTCCATAATAGTACAGCCTGTGCTAAAGATTATATTTTAAATGCAAACTTGAAAAATACATGTTGGAACGTGGATGCAATTAATTTTTCCTTCACTATTCAGCATTTCTTATTATTATTCATTATTTATTGATAACTAGAAACCTAAAATCTCTTCTTCTACACTGGGACATCAGTTTCAGAATTTAGATTCCACATTGTCTATGCAACATTCAGCTTTGTATCTTTTAAATGGTTGCCATATTTAGTTTCATTGTTTTTTAAAGGCAAATAGCTATTTGTAAATGTGGGCACTTCTGACCATGGGAAAGAACTTTGCACAATAGTTTTTATATTTAGGATAACTTCAGAGATATTTGTGGAATCCTGGCATTCCTCCATTGCCATAGTGTTGCCTTGTCTTAGTCTTCAATTATTTCTATTTGTAACTCTTTATCCCCACGATTGATATTAATTGGAAGGGGCCAACTCAGTCATGCTGGTTCATTTTCAGATTTTTACTTTCTGAATTTATCTTTCTATTCTACAATTTGAGATATATACTTAATTCTTTTTATTTCTGGAAACATTTCCATGCATAGGATTATAATTTGGGGTAATTACTCATGAATGCTTATCTGAGTAGTCGAAGTGTTTAAATGGATTGTACTGTCCACTAAAAAAATCCAACCCTTTAATCTTATCTTTGATGAAAATCTGGGGTCAACACTGTTCAGTTAGTGACAAGAAAAGGTTATTTTCTTTTAATTCACTGTGCCCCAGGAGAACCACCTCCTTTAATGTAAATCAGCTAACTTAGAATGAGAAAAGTGTTATTTAGCCCACAGTTTTGGAGGTTAAAAGGTATGGGGTTTGCAATGGCTCCATTCTCATGAGGATGGCAAATGGCAATGGTGGGGAGGGCATGTACCAGAGCAAAAGGTCCCAGAGAGGGACAACAGGGCCTAATTCAGGCTTTAAAAAAATCCTCTTATCAGAATCACCAAGGAATCCCATAAAACTATCTTCCAGCTGGCGTGGTGGCATGCACCTGTAATCCCAGCACTATGAAAGGTTGAGATAAGACGCAGGTTTGAGTCCAGTCTGAGAAATTTAGCAATTTACCTAGACCCTATCACAAAAAGGAGTAGTAGGTGGCTGGGGAAGTAGCTCAGTGCGAAGGCCCTATATTTCATCCAAGTACTGAAAAAAAAATCTTCCAATCTTCCAAGGGTAAAACCCCAATGATATAAGAATCTCTCATTTAGGTCACACCTCTCAATGATCTTATGTTGGTCTACTATTCTGTAGACCAACTATTTACCTTCAAATAATATATTCAAATTATCCCCAAGCTATAAACCATCTAAGTTTCATGTTTAGTTGATACCCATGCTTCATCAAGTAAAATGTTCAGCTTCTGGGCTTCTAACCTCAGGAACTTAACTAGCTCATCATTTTTTTTTTTTTTTACTGAGTTTGTGACATGTAATATTTCTAATGCTTGGTACAAAATAATTTTTGGTGAATGATGTAATGTTGGATTTAAGATCCCTGTCATTGCAAAAGTTGCCATCTTTAATTCAAATTTCATGACAATTCACTGTTAGCACAAATCACAGCAGGGCCACATGTGGATTCTGTGTACTAATGTGTCTAGGCGGTATTTGACTTTTCAAGACTTGTGACAGATTGCACAAATGGCCACAAGCTCTCTCTTCTCTGTATCCAAATGCTTAATATGTGATTTTGCAACTTTTCCCAAAGAATGGGAATTTGTTTTTCTAGGTATTGAATCTGGTTTAAACTTTTGTCTTTGTAACATGTTACGAAATATACTTTGGCCTCTATCCCTGGTTCCTGTGACAGAGTTCCTGAAACTCATCATTTCCTCTACAACAAGGGTACTAGAAGAATATTTTGTTCTAATATTCAGTCTTTGACTACCGAAGACCTGCCTAGATTCCCAATCTCTCAAATGAGTGAAGGCTTAAAATAAATGAGGTAAGTAGTAAGATTTTAAGGCTCCGCAAGGATAAAACCCTCTACAGAGTTCTGGACTCTGGTGGCTGAGACAAGGAATGCCTCTGGACAGCCCATATTTATTTAATTTTTAAGAAAGGAGTTAGAGTGGAAAATGCAGGAAATTGAACAAAACTTGGGAGCTATTCTAGGACTTTGCCAAGTAACAAATTATGTCTAGTTTAGGAAAATTATCTTATGAGAAGATCTCCATGTTGCATTTCACTACAGGAGTGAAATGCCTGCAGCTAGTCTTTAGTTAATTGGAGTTGGAACCAGATGTCCTCAGCTGTGATCTTATCTTGCCCCAGCCATGCAGCAGCCCTGTACATATGTTCAATTTCCAGTTTCAGTGGATCCCAACATATTCCTCCCTTTTGTTTAGTTGTTACATGGGATGGGTAGTCAGTTGAAGCTTGGAGAAGCTCTCACACTTTAAACCCAGTACAATCCATCAATCTACAACAATAATCAGTTACCAATGTAGTCAGAAAATGGCAGACGATGTTAGTGATTTGAGCTTCTTTTGCAGCCAGCATTTTACTATGGCATTGCATTATACCTTTTCTGCAGAAGGTTCAAGACCAAGTTAAGATGAGACTTATATTAAATACAATCAGTTTCTTGCTATTTATCAAGGTCAGTTAGGTCTCCTCAGGCATTGCCTTGGAACCATGCATAGCAACTCTTGGCTCTACGTCAGTGTCAGCCAGCAGGATGTGTCACAGCCATTGCTTGACTAAGTTGTTTTCCATGAAAGCTTGTGAGATTTTTCTTCTCCTGGTGGCTCTCCTTAGGTGTACCATACATCAAAGATCACTTTATTCTGTGGCCTTGTAATCTTGATCAGAAGACCAGGGACTCACTGAATATCTATGGATAACATAAGCAAAGGTTCTTTCATGTCTTGGGTCCTCATTTACTTTCAAGGGCTGGGGCCAAAGTATTGGCTATCCTCTTAGACTACCTGTTTTTCTAATTTTTTTTTGTCTCTAAACCTCAGTTGTTGAACATCCAGAAGAAAAGATTGATAACAAAACAGCGTATCAAAAGCAGTGAGCTTAACACTACTATAGTAGTTAGATATGAAACATCTTTAATTATTAAATGAAACTTACTTTCTACTGTACATGGATATTTTAGCATTTGAATACCAATAAAGTGTTAACAATTATATATTTTACATAGAAAGTCAGAAGTGAAATCATATGTAGCATTGTATCATGTCAATTACAACATTTGTGTAACAATCTGAATTTCCATTTTGACATAAAATACCCTTTTTAGTCAATAATCCCTGTCTAATACAAAAGCAGTTTTTAACAAACTTATTGACCTTTAGTATAATGTGAATCTCCTAAGTTTTTGGTACCAGTAGAGATCTGAATATGAAACAAAGTTTTGTTTCCATTAACAATCCCTGTTTTACATTTTGGAAAACTAGTATATCTGGAAACATGAATACATTAATCTACTATGAGATTAATAACAATCATTTTTCATAGTCATATGAAACCTTTGTATCAAAGCATCTTTAAATAAAAAAACTCATTGTATTACTATTTTTTGATGATGACCAACGTGAACATCTTATAATAATATATTTTATAACTTTAATTGGGGTATCTCCCAAAAGGCTATAGAGACCATTGAAGCCCCCAATCAGTGAACAAGAACTGCTCAAAAATGTTACCAGGGAGCTGCTTTCTTATTTATTAGTCAGAGTCCTGTCCAATGATCCCAACCCCAAGGGATTTTGTTTGCTCATCTTAATAAATTTTTTGATGACTAATAAAAATTCCAAATATAACATTTAACTCATTAATTTTTAAACAATGAGATAATCTCAACTCAATAATAAACAAAAATATATATATATTACTTTTACATAACCAATCTTTGTGTCATTTGGGCCAACTGGCAACCCAGGTGGCATTTTGACCAGGTGAAAGTATGCTTTGTAATTTTTTAACCCAAATAAACCTTCTATCAAATGGTTCATACGTGCAAAAGAAAAAGAGAAAAAACATTGAGCTCAAAATAAAATGAACAACTGTTTACTGAGTTGGCAAATAGACAAACAAGTACAGAGGATTTATACAGATTGGGACAGACATAGAAAAAGCACACAGCTTGTTGGTGTCCGTGAGAACTCTCTAAGTTCCAAGGGGGATAAATATTATACCCCTTTGCTGAACTAGCTCGCTTCTTACATCCCATGTTTTGGGGGTTAGAAACCTGTTCATCTCCAGCACCCGATCCCCTCAGGGCATTTCTCAGGTGCTCCATGCCACATGGGCACTCCACTACAGCACCTGTGCCTTTGACTCCACTTGTATGAATAATGATCACTAACTCATTTGACTCCCAACAGCTGCTTAACAGACAGCAGATACACAGACAGACTGACAGATACTTTACAAATCAGAATGCACTCAAGTATATTTTAGCTAAATGGAATTACAATACTTTTTTACAAATTTAGAATATATAACTATAAACTGACTAGTGAGATTTGTTATAGGTCAATTAGCAAAGATCTCATAAAAAGGATTTAGTAAAGACAAAATTTATCTATAATTAAGATATTTTTATATTTTATCTTAAGAATACTAATAATTGTGTGTCCCTTTCATTCAACTTTCAGTTTACTTATCTTTATATACTCATCACCTATTAAGACATTTGGTTTTGGTTACCATCTCCTGGGCATCCTGGGCATCCTGGGCATCCTGGGTCAGCTAAGGGTGGTTTCAGTTTCATCTTTTCTGTCAGTTGTGTAGTTTCTGAGGCATCACTGTCATAAGACTGAGTATTTTGGAGAGGTGGAATCAACTCCTTCTCTGGGTTTGGGTCCATGATACAGTCAGACAGCATGCTCTGGCACCCAGAGAGGCCATTCAGCATTCTTTGGAAAAACATAAGCATACCCTCAGCCCCACATTAGCACTGGACTGGGTGCTTTTATTGTCCGGTATGAAGATCTCTCCAATGGGCTCTTTTTAGCTTTCATCTGATTGCACTACTTTTCTGCTGTGGTAGTTACATCTTTATTGGAATTTTAAAATTTTAAATGGTATATACTGCCAAGTGAAATCTATTACGAGGTGAACTTCCACTTTTATGTTTTGAAATTTAAATTGTGAGCACATTCAACTATTTTTAGACCTATTATAGGGAATTTTTGTAGTAAGGTATAAAGAAAAAAAACCCTGCATTTTTTATTTAGGCACGTTGAGTGCTCTCTTGCTATGGTGACACACAGGTTGTGCTCCTGCTCTGGACTGAAGGCTCAGTGTTGTTAGGGATCCAAGCACCAGTGCAGTGTAAACTTTTGATGTATAAAGTGTATGCTCAGGCAAGGTGACATCCAGAGTGACTTTGGGTGGAGGGGGCTGAGTCGTGTCCTTCTAGAACCTTGTCCCACTTTTCCGGTCCTGAGTTGAGTGCTACAGTGCTGTCATCAGGCCACTGAAAGGCTTGGCAGGCCCTGGAATTTGCTTCTCAGCACATGGGAGGGAGGGCTGCAAACCCCAACTCCAGGGAACAGATCCCACCCCAGAAGCCAGGCCAGGGAAAGTTCTCTGTGCCTTGAGCCAGTTATACATACTTTTAAAGGCAAAATTCTGAAATGGTTTTAGACCCTGAGGGTTAGAAATCAAATCTAGGGACGTCTCTCACCCATTGAAGGAAGTCATCTCCACGCCCTTGTGGCTGCTATTCTAAGTTGATCATAAATTGGAAACTTAAAAACAAGTCAATTGCATGTGGCAGCAAAGGAACTCTTTGTATCCTTTCAGGTTAAATCAATTGAGCACTTTTACCAGGGTGAGAAACATTACTCACATTCTTTAGCTTTAGTTGTCACATCCAGAGACCATGCCATAGGCCTGTGGCATTTGGCAATAACTGAAGCATTTGTTCCTGTGTCTAAAAGCCCTTTAAATGCTTTTTTTAAATTATTAATTTTATCTCAGTGTAGTGCTGCATCATCTGTTGAACCCAGTAAATATCAGAAGATCCAAAACTCTTAAATACCCTTTTTTATTTACAAATTTTCCAATTTTTGTTACAAGAAGAATAACCAATTGAGCAATGCAAGAATCTGGAGAGATTTGAACACTGCTTTGAGTAGATTGAACTGTGACCTTGATTTCTCCTTCTAGCTAAAACAAGCAACATTGTTTCTTTACCTCTCCTGTCTGGGCCAACCTCCAGGCTCAGTGAAGCTCTTTGGTTCTCTCCCTTGCTTGGGACTTGATTTTTAAAATATTACTCCAAACCAATTTCCTTGTGGCTATCCCAATTATCAAGATATTCATTAATCAAAATCCACAAGAGTAGGGAGGAGGAGCTGCGTGGATCCGGAGCGCCTACAGAGGCCCCTTCCTTTGTCTGGAGGAGGAGGGGTCCCGGGTTCCTGAGGCACCTCGGCCTGTGCCCAGCCCCGCCTGGCCATCGGTGTGCGGAGGAGGAGCTGCGCGGATCCGGAGCACCTGCAGAGGCCCCTTCCTTTGTCTGGAGGAGGAGGGGTCCCGGGTTCCTGAGGCACCTCGGCCTGTGCCCAGCTGCGCATAGCCATCTGCGTGCAGAGGAGGAGCTGGGTAGATCTGGAGTGCCCGCAGGAGGCCCTTCCTTTGTCTGGAGGTCTGTGGATATCTCTGCAAGCAGGGGGGGATCACAGGCTCCTGAGGCACTGCGGTCTGTGGTGAGTACCCTAACCCGGCTGCGATCCAAGAGCTGTGGATCTACCAAGGGGCAGGTGGGCGCACAGTGTCCCCGAGGCCCAGCTTGTCTGGAACCGCGGAGTTCTGAACAAGCAGAGAAGGGCCATTGGTTCTGCAGGCCCAATGGCCTGGGGTAGAGTGGTGCCAGAGTCTCAGTAGCTGCAAACATAGAAGGGGATTTTCAACAGATCCTGAGGACGCTTTCAAATAACACTTGAAACACAGAAATATAGGAAAATGACAAAACGAAAGACCAAATTACAACCTCAAACCTCCAGCCCATCTCAGGAAACCCTAGGAGAAGTGTATTTAGAAGAAAATATATCCCATCCTCCTCATATAACAGACACAATAGCTACTGAAGTTGACAAGCAACTCCAGGAAGCTATAAAGAAATTCAAACTCGAAATAATATCCCAGATAAAAGAAGAAATGATAAAAGAAATGAAAGAGATTCTAAATATATCTAAAGAAAACACAGATAAAAAATTGGAGGAACTAAACAAAAAGATAGAATCCCTAGAAGAGCAATATAAGAAACAAACAGAATACATAACGCAGATGCACAGAGATATACAGGAAATAAAAAACTCCACTGAAAGTTGTAAAAACCGCCTTAATGAAAGTGAAGATAGAATTTCAGACCTTGAAGACAGGATTGCAGCTAGTGAACAGGAAAGGAAAGATCTTTTAAAAATAACAAGGAATCAGGAAACAACAATTCAACAACTGCAAGATGATGCAAAGAAGAATAACATAAGAATGATAGGGATTAATGAAAAAGAAGGAGACAACATAAAGGATATCAAGAGGATATTTAGAGAAGCAATAGCTGAAAACTTCCTAAGCATGAGATCAGAAACTGACATCAGGATCAGTGAAGCATATAGAACTCCAAATAGTCATAACCAAAATAAAACTACACCCAGACATATAATAATCACCATCCCAGAAATCCAACACAAGAATAGATTATTAAAAGCTGTCAGAGAGAAAAGACAGATCACTTATAAAAGAAAACCTATCAGAATCACAGCAGACTTCTCATCACAAACAATAAAGTCAAGAAGAGCATGGAGTGAAGTATTCCAGATCCTAAAGCAAAATGATTTCCAACCTAGACTGATATATCCTGCAAAACTATCATTTAAAATAGATGGTGCAATACGATACTTCCATGACAAAGAACAGCTGAAGAACTTCATGAACACCAAACCAACCCTGCAAAAAATATTGAAAGACAGTTTAGATACACAAAGGAAAAAACCACTAAGCAAAGCAAATAATTAAACAGAACAGAAAGATAAAGATGCAACAGCAGAGAGATAAGAATCCTACAATTAAACAACATTTAACAATAATAACCATTAATGTAAATGGTCTCAATGCACCAATCAAAAGAAACAGACTAGCAGAATGGATCAAGAAACAAAATCCAACCATATGCTGTTTACAGGAAACCCATCTTACCCAGGATACTCACAGACTGAAAGTCAAAGGATGGAAAACAATTCTTCATGCAGCAGGAATCCAAAAAAAGGCAGGAGTAGCCATTCTGTTTGCAGACAACGTGAACTTTAAACCAACAATGACCATAAAGGATAAAGAAGGTCACTACATACTCGAAAGGGGAAAACTCCAAGAGGAAGAGATAACTATCTTAAATATATACGCACCAAACTCCAGAGCGCCCAGTTATATAAAACAATTATTAACAGAAATGAAAACTCAAATTATCAGTAACACAATTGTAACGGGAGACCTTAATACGCCATTGACACCAAGGGACAGATCGACCAGACAGAAAATGAGTAAAGAAATAACAGAACTGAATCATACCTGTGAACAAATGGGTTTGATAGACATATACAGAATGTTCCACCCAACAACATCAGAATACACATTCTTCTCAGCAGTACATGGATCATTTTCTAAAATAGACCATATATTAGCTCATAGAACATATTTAACCAAGTGCAAAAGAGCTGAAATCATCCCTTGCATGTTATCGGATCACAGCGCTCTGAAATTAGAAATTAATGATAAAAGATACCGCAAAAATCCCACAAACACATGGAAACTGAATAACACACTCTTGAGTAATCAGTGGGTCACAGAAGAAATTAAAGAAGAAATCAAACAATACCTAAAAGAAAATGAAAATGCAGATACAACTTACCGGAATCTGTGGGATGCAATGAAAGCCGTCCTGAGAGGAAAATTTATTGCACTGAGTTCCCACATCAGGAAAACAGAACGAATACAAATAAATAACTTGATGCTACACCTCAAACAGCTAGAAAAAGAAGAGCAAGTCAAGCCCAAAGCCAAAAAAAGAGAGGAAATTATAAAAATCAGAGCAGAAATCAATGCAACAGAGACTAAGAAAACAATCCAAAGGATCAACAAATCAAAGAGTTGCTTCTTTGAAAGAATAAATAAAATCGATAAGCCCCTAGCCAACCTTATTAAAAAAAGGGAAGAAAAAGCTCAAATTCATGCAATAAGAAATGAAAAAGGAGAAGTCACTACAGACCCAATAGAAATACAGAAGATCATCAACACCTATCTTGAAAACCTCTACTCTCAAAAGTTTGATAACACAGAAGAAATAGACAGTTTCTTAGAAGCATATGAAGTGCCAAAGCTAGATCAAGAGGATATAAAACTGTTGAATAACCCAATCTCGGTTACTGAAATTGAAAATGTAATTAAGTCCTTACCCACCAAGAAGAGCCCAGGCCCAGATGGATTCACTGCAAAATTCTACAAGAAATACAAAGAAGACCTAATGCCGACACTCCTCAAACTATTCAATGAAATTGAAAGGGAAGCAATCCTTCCTAAGTCATTCCTGGAAGCAAATATCACTCTAGTACCAAAACCTGAGAAAGACCCAACTAAAAAAGAGAACTATAGACCGATCTCCCTAATGAACACAGATGCAAAAATCCTCAATTTATAAAATATTGGCAAATAGGATCCAGCAAATCATCAAGAAGATTATACACCATGACCAAGTGGGATTCATCCCAGGAATGCAAGGATGGTTCAACATACGCAAATCAATAAATGTAATCCACCATATCAATAAAGCCAAAAATAAGAATCACATGATCATTTCTATAGATGCAGAAAAAGCCTTCGATAAGGTCCAACATTTATTCATGATAAAAACTCTACAGAAAATTGGAATAGATGGTCTTTACCTCAATATAATAAAGGCCATTTATGACAAACCAACAGCCAGCATCATACTAAATGGCCAAAAATTGAAAGCCTTTACTTTAAAATCAGGCACAAGACAAGGATGTCCTTTATCACCACTCCTATTTAATATAGTACTGGAAGTACTAGCCAGAGCAATTAGGCAAGAAAGAGAAATAAAAGGGGTAAAGATAGGAAAAGAAGAAGTTAAGTTGTCATTGTTTGCAGATGACATGATACTCTACATAGAAGACCCCCTAAGCTCCATTGAAAGACTCTTAGATACAATAAATAAATTCAGTAATGTGGCTGGATACAAAATCAATACTCAGAAATCAATAGCATTCCTATACACAAACAACAAAACCACAGAGAGGGAAATAAGGGAAACTGGACTATTCACATTAGCAAGCAAAAAAATGAAATATTTAGGAATTACTCTTACGAAAGAAGTGAAAGACTTATACAGTGAAAACTATATTACTCTGAAAAAGGAAATTGAAGATGATCTCAGAAAATGGAAAGACATCCCTTGCTCATGGATAGGAAGAACAAACATTGTGAAGATGGCCATTCTCCCAAAACTCTTATACAGATTCAATGCAATCCCAATAGAAATACCATCAACATACCTTATAGATCTAGAGAAATCACTCCTAAATTTCATCTGGAACCAGAAGAGACCTAGAATCGCAAAAGCAATTCTAAGCAGCAAAGACAAAGCAGGAGGCATCACAATCCCAGACTTGAAATTATACTACAAAGCCACAGTAGTAAAATCAACATGGTATTGGAATCAAAACAGAGCTGAAGATCAATGGAATAGATTAGAAGATACAACCACAACTACAAACACACTCAACCACCTTATCTTTGATAAAGGAGCCAAGCAGGTTCACTGGAAGAACGACAGTCTCTTTAATAAATGGTGCTGGAAAAACTGGCTCTCCATTTGCCGAAAACTAAACCTAGACCCATGTCTATCACCATGTACTAAATTAAAATCTAAATGGGTCAAAGATCTGAATATTAAAACAGAAACGCTAAATCTATTGGAAGACAAATTGGGTAGAAACCTTGGAGACATAGGAGTAGGTAGAGAATTCATGAATAGGACTCAAACTGCACGGGAAATACTTCCCAGAATCAATAACTGGGACCACTTCTTATTAAAAAGTTTTTGCATGTCAAAAGAAATCTCCAGCATAGTGAAAAGAAAACCCACAAACTGGGAAAAGATTTTAGTGAACTCTCTCTCAGACAAGGGACTCTTATCTAAAACATATAAAGAATTAAAAAAACTCAGACCTCCAAAATTCAAAGATCCAATCCAAAAATGGGCATCTGAGATGAATATGCAATTCTCAGATGAAGAAATGCAAATGGCAAATAAATACATGAAAAAATGCTCATCATCATTGGTCATTAGAGAAATGCTAATTAAAACCACACTGAGATACCATCTCACTCCTGAAAGAATGGCCAGGATCAAGAAAACCAACAACAACAAATGCTGGAGAGGCTGTGGGGAAAAAGGAACTCTCCTGCACTGTTGGTGGGAGTGTAGACTGGTACAGCCTTTGTGGAGGTCTGTCTGGAGGTTTCTCAAAAAGTTGGGATTGGAAATCCCGTTCATTCCAGCTATTCCACTTCTAGGCATATTCCCAGAAGAACTGAAAGCATCATACCACAGGGATATATGTGCACCTATGTTTATAGCAGCACAATTTGTAATCGCCAGATCTTGGAAACAACCCAAGTGTCCATCAACTGAGGAATGGATAAAAAAGTCGTCGTATTTCTGTATAATAAAGTATTATTAAGCTATAAAGAAGGATCACACATTGAGATATTTATCAATAAATGGGCGCAGCTTGAGACCATACTCATAAGTGAAATAAATCAATCTCGCATGTATGAATACCGAATAGTTTCCCTAATGTAAGTAATGATTCAAATATATAAAAATATGTGATAATCATGATTCCCCATTATGTGGCCTTGAAGCCTTATAAAATTTTCACTTATTAATTAGAAAGGCTTTACTCTGGGCTTTTTGATATGGAAATATTTGAAGCTATAGTATATGAAGTTTTATCCAAATATTTTAAAGAAAAAGACAGACACTATGGTAACTACTATTCTTTAAAAAAATTATTTAGCTATTTCTTATGTTTATTTTAATTAAGGGAAAAACTTAAAAAATTAGGATATATAGTAGTAACTCTTTTTGATCTCCTATTAACTTGTTTTGAAGTCCTGTAATACTCCCAAGATCTTGTTTTGACTGATTAGACTCTGTTCCATTCTGTGTGATAGTAGCAAGTTTGAAGGTATCGGCAACTAATTTGAAGGCATTAAGATTCACAAAGATGCCCATTCTGGTTTGACTATTGTCTCCTTTGGAAGTCCTGTAATGTTCACAATGCCTAAGTTTTATTGGTCTTGTTCTCCACTGTTTTGTCCGGCTTTATAATATCTAATGAGATGGACAATTCCTTTTAAGGAAACAAGAGACAACGTTGATAACCATTGTTGATAACCTTGTACTCTGTTCTACATCATGTGCTATGTCTATCCTTGGTTTTGACTTACAGCTTTGTTTTGCCATATTTGACTTTATTCTCTCCCCCCCAAAAAAGTAATAAGAACTAAGGAGTAATAAAATACAAAATGTGTAAATTTTGTTATAAAAAAGAGAGGGAGGGGGAAAAAAAGAGCTCTAACGGATATAACAGCAAGTGTGTTTAGGGATGTTAAATAGCTGACTATATTAATGTTTTTGGATCATTGAACATAGCTGTTTGCAGTGTCTCCGTTTGAATGTCTACTTTGTATTCTTTGATACTGTGATTTGAGCAACTATTTCCAAGATGATATTATGTAATCTATTAACAGGTGATTTCTTACTGTTATGTTTTTTTTTATGTAGTTCTGTATTATGTGTAACCTTACACTGCTTTGTTTTGTTTTGTGTTTTTCTCTTTTTCCTCTTAAATAAAAAAAAAATCCACAAGAGTAAATACTGGAATCAAGAATACAACTAAAGTTTCCACATATAATTGCGATTCTTTAGAATGCATTTGTTCCATGCCTTATAACTGGTAAGAGCTATATTTTTTTTCTTTTGGTTTCTTGTAAGCCAATTTTTCCTTTGAATTTTCCCTTGCTTATCTCCTTGGTTTCTCTCAAGCCTATCTGTCTTTCACTGTGTGTTTACTTCTCTCCACTGTTGCGTGCAAATGAGGGTCACCTACTGTTTTTTTTTTTAACCTGGGTCCATGTCCAAACCAGAAGCTATTGACTGTGATCTCTGTTACAGACTCAAAACTGAAGGAATTAGATTCCAAGTTGAGAACATCTCAGTGGAAATGTTTTTTTTTTTTTTTCTGTGCTATGTTCCTTTTTAAGATTCTTTCCAACTCTTTCCCAGTTATCAATATCTATAGTTCCTATCTGAGAAAACCATAGATTATATTTGGTTATCTCTTTCAACATTTTTACTAGATCTTTCTTTGGCACATAAGCCCCTGAGTGTTTATGTAGGCCTTGGAGCAGCTGTAAATAACTTTGCTCTTCGGGTGGAACCCTTTGCCCCATTTTTACTCCCAGATAAAATTACTTGTTCACAGTGGGAACTCACCCTTGTACTTCCCTCTCTTCTCCAGGCACCCCTAGTGAAGTTTTCA
Organism: Cavia porcellus; assembly: GCF_034190915.1. Lineage (NCBI taxonomy): Eukaryota > Metazoa > Chordata > Mammalia > Rodentia > Caviidae > Cavia > Cavia porcellus. Next base: position 43,772,951 of record NW_026947490.1, read on the forward strand.
TCCTGTGAAGACCTCTTCCATATTCAGAGTTTCCACTCTATGCAGATTTAATCATTCAGGCTAAAATACCTAGTCCAAGGATTTCAAGTCCCTGTTCCAGGTGCCAGTTATCAAGGACCTGGCTGGGACGCCCAATCTCTCAAATGAGTGTGCAGTGAAGGCTTAACATAAATGAGATAAGTGGTATGATTTTAGGGTTCCAGGAGGATAAAAATACTCTAGAGTTCGAGACTCTGGTGTTTAAGACAAGGAATGTCTCTGGGTGGCCCGTATTTATTTAATAGTCAAGGAAGGAGTTAGGGTAGAAAATGCAGGAAATTGAACAGACCTTGGGAATGGTTCAAGAACTTTGCCAACTAACAAATTATGTCTGGAGAATTATCTTATGAAATGATACCCATGTTGCATTTTACTACAGGAGTGAAAGGCCTGCAGCTACAGTGTTTATTTAGGAATTGGAGCCAGATGTCTTTCACTGTGATCTTATCTTGCCCAGACCATGCAGGAGCCCTGCACATGTGTTCAATTTCGAGTTTTAATGGTTCCAACATCTTACGCCATTTTTTTTACACCAAGCTACTAAATCCCTTGTGATTTTCTTGGTGGTAAGACCATCTCTTATTTTAAAGAGTTGCCTTTTAGACAGCTGGAATGTTGCTGGCTAGAAGCTATCAAAGAGCAAGTCATGAGTAGAAGCTTAGAACTTTCAATTCCACTGTCCCAGAAATACATACTCCAATTCTCCAGAAAAGCAAGAGAGACTTGAGGTTGAATTAGGAATAGATTGTGTTTATATGATTAAGTCTCCATTAAAGATTTTTATATAGGTTGTAGGGAGTCTCTAGATTGATGAACACATTGATTTTCTGGGAGGATGGCCCACCTCAACTCCTATATAGGACTATTTCCAGACCTCATTTATGGACATCTTTCTCTGGGTGTCCATCTGAGTTTTGTGATGTTTTTATAATAATTGGTGGATGCCAGTTGTCCTAGTTACCTTCTTCATCACCAACATACAATACATGACACTTACAATTAAAACAAGGAAGAGGGATTTATTTTAGCTCACAGTCTGTAGAAACTTCAGTCCATAGTCAGGTGGCTCCAAAGCAGGGTAGCACCATAGAGAAGCAGCTCATGACATGGCAAAAGGAAGCAGAGAGAGACCAAAAGAGGAAAGAGGGATATATTATCCTTCAGGTCATGCTGTCAGTAGCCTATCTCCTTGGACCAGGTCTCACCTCCTGACATCACAGCAATAGATTTATTGACTAATCCAATAATTCATTAATGAGTATCACACACCTGTTATCCAGTTACCTCCCCAAATCCCCACCTATAAGATCATGAGGCTTTGGGGGACATCTAGAGATAAACCATGACACCAATATTAAGTGTATCCCTGAGTTCTATGAATTATAGAAAATGATGAAACTTGAGGGCAGTGGGAATCCTTGAGTAGAAATGTGAGTGCTGTAGATATCAAATAATTGAGATTGGCATCTAAATGGGCAACAGTGTTATATGACTGAGTCTTTACCTCCTGAGATCTTCACCAACTTTGGGTAAATTAAGTTGTAGGACACCCAGCTGCTGTACATAGAGAAGTATAAACTGACTGGGAGATCACCCACACATTTGGTGTTTGAAGTGTCATGACTTGATGAACATTTTTCCGTTAGCCTTGCTTTTGTCAATGAAAGTGACAAAGTAATGCTATACAACTTTGAGTGTGGCTCTCAGAAGGCCTTGCAAGCTTCTGATTCCAACTTTTTGGAAGACTACAACTTTCATAGAAGTAACCATGGATGAGCTTGCTGAAGAATGGAACATCTCACAGAGGGGACCCAGCTATCCCAGTCAATGCAAATGATGTCATTGTCAACCAGATAGCTCAAATCTATGACTGACTTCCTAGGTACAGGAATGAGGCCAACTCAGAACAGTCAACTACCACACAGACCAGAACTGGCCATCTGAGCCTGAACCCTGCCCACCTTGCCACACTGAAGAACCATTAGAAAAAAATGGCTGTTGTTTAAATGCCATGGTGTAATAAACTATGTGGATTTGTTACCTGCAGTTACTAACTGGTGAGACTTATCTTAATATGCTACTGTGACCAAAAGTTTGATTCAAAATATGACCCTAATTTCAGTCCTGCTTAAATTTTAATGACACTGAAATAAGTATAGTAAACCTAGGTGTTATTATTTATATTTATGTTATAATTAATTGGAATAGAAAAATGAAATGAATCAGTAAACAATTTTCATGCACTTAAACTTCAGTTTGAGAGCCATATTTTTAATTTTTGTGCATCAGCTGTGGTTGAATGTCTCCAAGAAATACAGTTCTGTCTTATGGAAAAAAGAGTGGAGATTCCTAAAAAAACTTAAAAATACAAATACTCTCTGGTCCAGCACTTCCACTTCTGAATGAATAGCCAAAGGTTACAAAATAAATATGATGAAAGGATATTTACATTGTTGCATGTCTTTTCTGCCTTGTTCACAATGGTTATAACAGAAGTCAACCTAAGGGTTCATCAACATACAAATGAACAAATAAAATGTACTGCAGAGGCACAATGGAACACTATGTATTATTTTATTTTATTTTTTTTAAAAAGGTGCTGCCATTTGTGACAACATGGATGAAGCTGGAGGGCATTATAAGTGATACAAAGTAGGCTCAGAAAGACAAGTACTACATTATCATAATGATAGGTAGACTTTTAAAAGTTTAGATTCATATAAAGAATGGTGGCTACCAGGGTGGAGATTGGAGACATTGGGGAGACAGTTGGACAAAAGATGCAACACTTCAGCTGTACAAAAGAAATACATTCTAGCATTCTAGGTTTAGAACAATATATACTGGAAAATTTCTAGGAAAATAAAATTTGAGCGTTATCACACACAAAAAATAATAAGTATATGAGGCGATTCCCACATTATCTTGGTTTAGATATTTCACATTTTTAGTGGGTCCTTCACACTGAACTATGTACCCAGTCTTTATTAATTTGTTATTTTAAGACAGCATCTTGCCAAGTTTTTAAGGCTGGGCTTAAACTTCTCATCTTGCTTCCCCAGTTTCCAGAACAATGAGGTTACAGGCATGCACCCTAAAGCCTGAAGGTACAGACATATTAAAACATCATGTTGTGCATACATATATAACTATACACAATAAAAACATATACAATAAAATTTAGAATACTGCTTTTTAGATTTGCTTTCTGTGGACACTTTGTGATTAGATAACTTTTTCAGTTTTGTCTGACAAATAAATGCATTTTATTATGCTAATATTTAATTTATGAACAATAAAAAGAAATCCAGTTCAAACTGCAGCTCCTGATGTTTTAGTTAAGTTCTTTAACAACTTCATGTAATATGACAAAAATACTATAAATTTTCATAATGACACACTTATTTGTATATAATCAACAAAGATATATTTTCAATATATACTAAGGAATTTAGTTTTTTACTATCACACAGAAACAACCCACAAAACAAGTTCTTCAATTCTATTTGTTTTCTCACTTTTGATAGACATTTGGGTAAAAATAATCACTCTTTCTTAATATCTACTACAAGGCAAACAACTGGACACTCAGTTTCATTGTCCATAGACAATAAGAGGTGACACAGACTGTGTTCAATTGAACAATGCATTTCCCATTTGAACCTTCTGTTCCAATTTTAAGTACTGTTACCAGATCTAAAGATCCACTAGTATTTGACTTGTCAACTTTTTCAGAGAATTAAATTGTGTCCTGATTTCTAAATTGTAAATAATTTGCAAAATATTACTACATAAACCAGGCATGTGTTCACTTGTGAACATATAGGTAGTCACACTTTTATATTTCCTCAGGATCAATGCAGAGTAACAAACAAAGTGGCCTATACAGACTAACTGAATGAATGAATGCTTCAGTAAATGATGAGTCAGCTGGATACAACGACCCAGAATAGAAAAGAACAATGCTGTTTTATTACCTCACCTTTGACTCTGCTTCAGGATTTGCACACAAGTCAGAGGGGAAAAGGAGGAAAACAATATTTCAAGAGGTCAGTGAAAAAAGCATTCTGAAGGACATTTTATCTCAAGAAAAAAGAAGGCCTCTCCCCACAGTTTCTTCAATTCAGCGTGATTAATTACTCTTCCTCTTTAATGGAGAAACTCCTTATTATGGCACTCTAAGATTTTGAACCTATTTTATAGTAACCCAACTTGAATCATCTCAGTAACAGGAATAGGGGAAAGGGAGGAGAAAGAGACAAGGTGGAAGGGAAGGGGAAAGATTAAAGGGGAGAGGAAGAAGAAGGACAAGGAGAAGAGACATAGTGAAGACAGGAAAAACTGAAACCAACCATCCAAGAGATAGTTCTTAAGAAAGCAAGGTTGAACTCAAAAGACTCATTCTTCTCTCCATTTCCTACTCACCCTGTTGATTCTGAATATAGTGTTCTTTCACATCCAAGAAGGCATATTTTACTTTCAAATAGTTGGGGGATTTTCTTAGCTTGTCTCATAGTATGGTTCTTGGCAACTAAGTGAAGATTTCTGTTTTCACAATGCCAGAACAAACTAAACATTTCCAGCATCAGTTATTGTTCACCAGAGCTAGATGGAGGTTATCCTTGGTTTGTTGTAAGTAATATCATAAAATAAGAAAGAAGTAAGAATAAATTGATTTTATATTGTGAGACGTCATAGTAGTATTTTTCTAAAATTAAGGATCATAAAATATAATTTAAAATTCCTATTTCAAGTTACAAAGTAGAATGTCAAAAATTTTTTAAATTGTTCATCAAATAATAAGTCAGCACCATTCATAGTCTGCAGGGGAAGGGAACAAGAAGTCACTAAAAAGAAAAGCAAGGCCTCTGTGTGAATCAGTGCCATATGTGGGCCACTGTGGCACAGGCAGATGCCAGCCTTAGTCCATGACTCAGCACCATGGGGGAAGAGAACAAGAAGCCCACCAAGAAGTAAGCTCTTCCTGCAAATCAGAGCCATGGATGGGCTCCTGAGGGGAAAGCCAGATGCCAGCCCCTTCTGGCATGTAGGCTGGGAGACAAGAAGAGCCATATGCAGTCCCCACTTCCCCACCCTCTGCTGTAAGTGACTACTTGATCCAGAGAAACACATAGCAATTGAGGTAAAATATAATTTAATGTTTGCAGTGTTTAGTGTTTCACTGACTTTGCAGGTCTAAAGCTGGTAGTCTTGTCATCCATCTAGAGAATAACAATCCACAATGTAGCATTTATGGGAGATCTCTTTCTGAAGGTGATAGCCATTGTTAATTCCCTTTTATCTCATTTTGAAGTCCTGTGTCATTTTCATTGTTTTTTTGTGTTGGTTTTTATTCTGTTTTGTTGTTTGATTTTATTATATCTGATGGCATGGGCAGCTATTCCAAAGTTAGCAAGTTATATTATGGTAGCCATTTTGGATTTACTATTCTTTTGTTTTGAAGTCCTTTATTGCATTCATTGTTATGTTTTTATTGGTTCTATTCTGTTCTGTTTTGATTTGTACTATGTCTAAAAGTATCTGCAGCTATTTTGAAAATAAGAGGCATTTTGATAACTATTGTTGATTTCCTATTGTTTTGAAGTCATGTGTTACATTGGTTTGTTTTGATTGACTTTATTCTGTTTTATTTTTCTTAGTTTTATTCTCTTTAAAATAAAAATTTAAAAATTGAACAAATGTAAAATAAATCTGTGATTCAAGCATACAAAATCTATAACTGATGACTCAATTTCTCTTGACGTCTTAAAGTTTTCTAAGCATAAAAGGACCAGATGTAAGCATTCACAGGTGTAGGGGTTGAAATATGGGGTCCTGAAGAAGGCAACATACAAATAACTTTATATATCTATGGAACTAGGACTAGCCATAGTTTATGACTGTCCTTATAATGTGCACCAAAAGACATCAGGACATAACATTGATTTGGAATATCCAAAAGTGTTACCAGAATTATGGTAATTGATATTCTCATGCAGCTAGAATTATGAACTTTATAAGATGGAGAAGTTAAAAGAATCATATTCCTGGAGGAGTCTGGGAAGATGGTGGAAGAGTACCCAGTAGATTAAATAGCCTCTCTGAGAGAAGCAGTACAGATGCTGGAATATAGCATTCTGGAGAAGTCAATAAGGAAAGATGTGGGTCCCTTCAACCAAGGAAGAAAGTAAAGTGAGAATTGAAGCCCATTGAGAGAAAAAAAAAAAAAACAGAAAAGAAAAGAAAAACGTAGACAGAAGATGGTAGCTGGCAGCACTTTCACTGGAACTGGAACTGTGCACAGTTCACTGGAACTGTGCCAGAAGTTCTGTTGAAACCTGGGGACACATGGGTGCGGTGAAGCTGGTGGCTAGCAAGCCTGAAGGCCTTTGTGGGCAGATGTGGTGTCAGAGGGGAACAGAAGGCCAGAGAACTGCACTGGTTGGAGGTGAGTGTGTGAGACTCAATTCTCCCGCAGGAGTGCGAAATTGACCAGGTGCCATTTTGGAGTTAGGCAGGATAAGCCTGGAGACCGAACTGCAACTGGCTTCATTCAACCACTCCTAGCTTGGAGCAGACTGGTGGAAATTGCTTGGACTGAGTCCCACCCCCTTGCACGGTCCAATAGCCACTGCCGAAGTTTCCCTAAAGCCATCCCTAACCATCCCCACCTGCCCAGCACACACTAATGTGGTGAAGACTCCCTGTGGTAATTCATCTCAGAAGTGAGAGACCAGCCTGCCCCACCCCAGTTTATACTGCAGTAGCCACCAGCAGACTGGGGAAAGCAGCAAACAGCAGACATACCTAGCCAACACACTTCAGAGTAATTATAACCAATACAGGAAGTGCCAGGGACCCTGCTATCCACTTTCTGGAAGAAATCAGGAACATCACAAGAAGAAGAAGCAAAAGACAATCTTTGGCTTTCAACCTAAGCAGTACTGGTCCAGGAGATGTAAACTCAGAAGAGATTGGGAGTTGCACACCTGCAGTTTTTGAAGCAACAGCAACTGAAATAAAGAAACAACTCCATGAAGCAATAAAAGAACTTAGAACAGAAATATTATTACAGGTAAAAGAAGATATGAGAAACATAATAAAAGAATTGCTAAGCACCTCTAAAGAAGACATAGATGAAAGAATAGGAGCATAGAAAAAGGAGGGAAACCTTCAATGAATAATGTTTTAAAAATTTAGAGCACATGAAACAGATTCAAAAAGATTACCAAAAAATTAAAAACTCCATTAAAAGCTGGCAAAACTGCTTGAAAGAAACTAAAGACTATCAAACCTCGAAGACAGGTTTGCAGCTTGCGATTGCAAAATGAAAGGTCTCTTAAAAATAACAAGGAACAAGGAAATAACAATACAAAGGCTAAAAGATGACAAGGGAATCTATAAGTTAAGAATAAAAAAATGTGAGTGAAGAAGCAGGGGTAAACACAAATAAAATACAAAGGCTATTTACAGAAATAAAGAGAACTTTCTAAGCATAGGAAAAGGAAATGATATTCAGATATATAAAGCATACAAAACTCCAACCAGCTATAACCAAAATAGATTTACACTCAGACATATAATAATCAAGATCCCAGAAATTCAACACAAGAACAGAATATTAAAAGCTGTCAGAAAAAAGAAACAGATCACTTATAAAGGAAAACCCATCAGAATCATGGCAAACTTCTCAATACATACTATTTTTTTATTTTATTTAAGAGGAAAAAGAGAAAAACACAAAACAAAACAAAGCGGTGTAAGGGTACACGTAATACAGAGCTACAAAAAAAAAAGTAACAGTAAGAAATCACCTGTTAATAGATTACATACATTCCTCAATACATACTATTAAGTCAAGAAGTGTTTGGAGTGAAGAATTCCAAGTCCTGAAAGAAAATAACTTCCAACCCAGATTGATGTAGCCTGAAAAACTATCTCTCAAAATTGATGGAGAAACAAGATACTTTCATGACAAAGAAGAATTAGGGGAGTTCATGACCACCAAACAACGCTACGAAAAATAATGAAGGACATTCAAGAGACAGAGAGAAAAAAGACCCTGGTCTCAGGACAGCAGCAGAAGGGGCTCACGAATGGGGCATACAGTGGAATGAAGGGTAAAAGTAGACAACCAATGGAAGGATAACATGGCAGAGATGAGGCAGAGAAGGTTGGCCATAATCACTGATATGGATGAACACAATTTACCAATAAAAAGAAACACAGGCAAGTGGATCAGGGGATAGGGTCTATCAATATGCTCTATATTAAAAATACAATTAACCCAAAAGAGGGCTTATAGATTGAAAGTCAAAGGTAATAAAACAATGCTCTGTGTGACAGGTAACCAAATAAAACTGGGGTAGCTCGCCCATCAGCTACAGATTGGCCAGAAAGCCATAACACTTTATATGATGAAAAACTACTCAGCTATAAAGAAAGAAAACCTTGACGCTCTTGTAGGTACATGGATACAACTTGAGATCATGCCTAGAGGTAAAAGGGTTCAGAATCACTTAGGTAAATAGTGGGCTGCCTAAAGGAGTTAGTGGGATGCAGAATGTACAATGCATCCTGTGAAAGTGAAAGGGGAGCAATTGTCTAAAAAGGGAAGGCAGTGGCCATTGTTAATTTTGTATCATGATTTGAAACCCATATTGTTTTCATCATTCTGTTTAGTTTGGTTTTATTCTGTTCCACTTTGTCTACTTGTATTAGATTTGATGGCATAGACACCTATTCCAAAGATAGCAGGCTATATTATGGTAACCATTTTTGATTTCCTATTAACTTGATTTGAAGCCCTGCATTGCTTTCACTGTCTTGTTTTGACTGATTTTACTCTATGCTGTTTTGTTTGATAGTATCAAATCTAAGGGTATAGGCAACTACTTTGAAGACAGTAAGCTTCACTATGATACCCATTCTGTTTGACTATTATCTTCTTTTGAAGTCCTGTAATGTCTTCAATGTTTTGCTTTTATTGGTTTTGTTCTGTACTATTTTTGTTCAATTTTATTATACCTGATGATATGGGCAATTCTTTTGAAAGACAGCAAGAGGCATTATGGTAATCATTGCTGATCACCTTGTATTTTGTTTTTACAACAGGTACTATGTCCATCCTTTTGTTTTGACTGACACTATTTTGCTTTCTCACATTTAGTTTTATTCCCTTCACAATAAAAAAAGAATCATATTCCTATGTGGTTTCTCAGAAATTTAAGAGCCTAAGTATAGGCTCAATTAGTCAGATTCTGAGATGCCTGAGTAACATTTTAATAGATTCTTGTTTTCACGGTTTGGATCTAGTGATCCTCCCTAAAGTGTGATGTGTTCAGAAATGGTACTATCAGAAGGTGATTGGATCACAAGGCCTCTAACTTCAGTGCATTGATCTAGTAATGAGATGATAATTCAGTGGCATTCATGAGAAGTAATGGAATCTTAGGAGGTGGAACCCAGGTGAAGGGCGTGGGTTGTGGGGTATAACCACGGGGACTACATCTTACCACCAGCCTCTTTCTTTATGGTTTTTCCTTTGGGCTCTGTTGCCTACCTGTCAGGAATTGTGAGACTGTCTTCTGCCATGCCCTTTCACCATGATGTTTCTGCCTTGGAATCAACCAACCGTGAACTGAAACTGAGCAAAATAAACATTTTCCTCTATTGAGTTGTGCATGTCTGGTATTTTGTCATCCACAAAAAAGCTAGCATATCTATTATTCATTTAATAACTGATATCTTCAGTATAAAACAACCTTCTTATTACCATTTTGATCTATTTAGAGGTGACTTACCTGGTATATGCTCTTGTTTGAGATTCATGTACCCTCTCATTTTAAAAGTCCAAATAAAAGAAGTCAGGCATTCCTCACCCATCTACTATCAAAGCTGGGGCATGGATCTTTGGCCCACAAGTTAAGACTTGTGGACTTTGCAGCGTGAGCTGGTAGCACTAGAGCAGTGATGGTGAAACTTTTAATGCACTGATGGCAAAATTTTAGCTTTCAGTGATAACAGCCTCAGTGCCATAGGCTCATCACCACCACACTGGGGTGTGGAGTCAGTGCAGAGGATGAATCTGTGCTATATGGATAATGATATTTCTGTACCATGACATTTGTAGTACTTCTTGCTCCTGGGCCTGGCAATTCTCATTTGCTTCTACCCATTTTCAAAACTCAGTCCACCAATTTTCTGAACCTTTACTATCAGATGAGAGTCTAGGGTTTTTAGCTCAGTGACGTAAGTGCCCACCTGGCAAATGCAAGGTCATGAGTTTGATATATATATATATATATATATATATAGAGAGAGAGAGAGAGAGAGAGAATATATATAAAATATATAATATATCAGATGAGATTGGGTACATTTAATGTGGTATGTCTGCAGTGGAGCCTCTAATATCTATTCAGTAAAGTATTTCCTTTTTTCTTTCTTTCATTCATTCATTCTTTTTTTCTTTGGAAAAGAGAGTCAGAGTTTATTTCTCTTGCTAGAACCAACAGTCCTAACTAAAATATTCTTTGAAGACTGAAAGAAATTTAGACTTTTATTCAGAGTCTAATTTAGACTTAATTCAGAGATTAGGACATGCATGTAGAATTCTACATCGGTTCTTATGATTCAAGATGGAAAGAGACAGTGGCAGTGACATGATTAAAGTGAGTAGAGATCACTTAGCTTATTTCTAGAATGTCTGCAAAGGACAGTACTTCTCATAATAACAGCAGTGATTTGAATATTACAGTTATCATTTATTACCTACCATTTTTACGACAGGCATTTCTCATGCAGTCTTTCATTAATCCTATGAGAGAAGAGCTACTACTCTCACAAATAAGACAATGGAGGTTCAGAGACAGATAATAAGTTTGTAAGACTGGAAGACTGGTAAGTAGTAGTTGGTTTTCTGACAGTACATATTCTCTTTCTCTCTCTCTCTCTCTCTCTCTCTCTCTCTCTCTCTCTCTCTCTCTCTCTCTCTCTCTCTCTCTTTTTGTTCCACCGTATCTCATCTCTTCCAAGATCAGAAAGGGAAGGGTTTATTCCTAAATACACACCACAAACGTCATGTTATCTTTAAGACTATTGTATCTTTCCTTAACAGAATGCCAGCCAGGTATTTTTAGACTCTCAGCTTGTTTTTATATCTTACAGGTTTATAGCTTACTATTGTGTGCATTCATAATTGCTTAATGCAAAGCACAGAAGCACATCCTGCTGGATGGAGTGTGAATGTGCTTATTCTAACTACAGTGGTGTGTTGGTTCACAAACTTATTTAGTTCCATGATTCTGGTCGCAACTCAAATTGGATGAGAACTAAATCAATTTTATTTGGTCCTCATCCAATTCAGTTTGCAACTAGAACTGTGGAAAAAATTAAGTTAATGGGCTAAGGTACCACTATATATCTTTTTCTTTTCTTTCCTTCCCTTCTTTTTTCTAATGTGTAGATTGTCTCTTGAGATTCTCTTTACTGAGGGCACTTTATCAGATTTCATTTTTTTCTTTTATTTTTTCCACTTTCCATTTTATTATAATATTTTTATTATTTCTGTGGCAGGAACTACATAACCTATAATTTCTTTTTTTAGGATATGCTACCCCTTTTATTTTATTGTCTACTTTGTCTAAATAAGTTTCAAGAAATATTTGAAGAATTTAGCTTTTCTGTGCAATCTAGAGTAACAATGTTGGCATATGATAGGAAGAGGCTAGGAGAGATAAGTTGTGGTTTTTGAGGGATGAAGGGACTCAGTGAAATGTGGCATCAAGAAGGAGAGATAAAGTTTTGTGTATTCAGAGGCAGTTGCTTTAACTTCCTTTAAAGATTGACTCATATTTGTTTCAATTATTTCACATTTCTTGGTATAAAGCCCTATTTCATAATTATTTAAAATTTCCAAGACTAGCTAGGAGTTGAATGGATATGTAATTGTATTTTAAAAACAAAGAAAAAATCATGCTCAAATTGCCTATGAAAGTAAAAGGATTGGTTTTTCTTTTAAATTGATGTCAAGTTGAAAGTTAATCTAAAAACTATATTAAAAATTTATTTTTTCAGGAATGGAAAATGGTGCAGAGTGGGAAAAGAATCCTTTAGCAAGGATCTAAATGGCTCCAAGGTATATTTTTACATAATTAAACTATGTTAATGTAATATCTTGTGGAATCACCACATTACTATAGTTTGAGTATATAAATATGAGTATGATATTAATGCATAGCGTGATCTCAATTGCTTGCTTTCTATGATTAGTTTTCTTATTCCTGTTAGAAACTATTTACACTACCTTATTGTATTTTAAATATTTATTTACACTGAACTCATGGTAGTGGGAAAGTTAACAGAATCAAGATGGTGGTGTTGAACCTTAACAAAATAATACAGCTTAGGAAGGAGAAGAGCTCACCCACGTAGGAGATGACAACTGTGACAGGAGATTTCCAGAACCATAGCATTGCACAAAAGCTATTGCAAACTAGCACAGAAATTAGTTTTGCAATAACACCTTCCCAGAAACTACCTGTCCAACTCTGGACTGGTGTAGCCCTTGTTCGTGATTCTTTATTTTTATGTATGTATTTATTTTTTTGGTACCAGGGCTCAAACTCACGACCTTGTGTTTGCCAGGCAGGCGCTTATGCCACTGAGCTAAATCCCCGGCTGTTAATGATTCTTATAGTCAAAGATTATTATGCCAAAACAAGTTATGTAATCTTTCTCATTTAGCTTTGAAAACTCCCCCCAATTCAACCTTACTGAATCTGCTTATGGGAAACCACATCATGAATTTCCCCATTGCAATGCTAATTCCCAAATAAACTTATTAATCTTTGGAATAGATCTCTATTTCTACCTTATAGGCAAAGAAGGAACTAACATGCAAGACATATTCCTACTCTCCCTCCTCTTTCCTAATGTCCCTTTTCACAAAAAAAAAAAAAAAAAAAAAAAAAAAAAAAAAAAAAAACTCACTCTGCACAAGAATTAAGGATTTCTGGTGCTGTTTTCATATGTGGGAAGTCTTTGTATTTGCCTTGCAGTATTAGGACTGAGCATTTAGTTTACTTTGTGGAGATTTGGAGCGCCAAAGAGTCCTGCAGCTTGACCTCAGAACCCAGATATCACTGAATAAGGAGAATTCAAGCTGGGCCTCCAACCTCTGGGGAGAGAGCCAAATCTCACAGTTCAGGGCCATTGGGCTCCTTTGGTGGCCCTGAAGGTGCTGGGTTTCAGCACCGGAAGAGAAAGCAGCTCCAGAGACAAGAAAGAATGAACACAATCCCTTGAACAGAGGTACAGAGCTCTGGAAGAGATACTTCTGTATTCTCAACCAACCAACAGGTCTTTCAGAAACAAAACAGTGGAACTACATTTTATTTCGCATATACAACTTAGCTGTTAGTTCCAACCCATGCTTCCCAGAGGAACTTGATGAGTGCAACCTCATCTTCTGGCCCCTTGCCAGGCCTTGTTTACACCCGATTATATTATACTCCTATTGGAGTGTAGCTATTACTTTGAACTTAGATTCTTACAAAATTTCAAGTTCTTTCCCCTTGGTAATCAGGGTACTCACAGAAGCCACTGTTGCTTGACACTGTTTCTTCGGGTTGGTATGATGAAATTTGAGTTTCTTGTAAAACATTCTCCCTTCCTTTTGTGTTTAATCATTTCATTTGATTCTTCTTGTTCCTTTCTCAGGCATCTCAGAATGACTCTACTGTCTTTAGAGATACAAAGTGGAAATTAGGCATCTACAATAGACAGGGACGCTAAATGTGCTCCTTAAATCTGCCTTACTTGGTGATAACTTGCACAGATATTGTTGCTCAATGTCATCTCCATAGTGGGTGGTATCTTGTGCTCATTTCTCAGTTATTCTTTTTCCTCCCTACATTAAACATGTTCTTCATTCAAGAGCAAGTGACAGCTGGTGGACTCTCTGCCAGTTCATCATCAGGATCTATTGTTTCATGCACCTCTCTTTTTTTTTTTTTTTTGTCTCAGACATTTATGTGGAATAGTTCAAGGGCAGGAAAGACATGTCTGTTTATTATATTTCAAGTAATATATAATTAGTTATAGTATCAGGTTTATATTATTTTTATTGGTAGTATTTATCTGAAATGTATTTTAAATATATGAATTAAATTTCTCTACATTGCTTGTTTTAAAAGAATCTATCCTTTTGTATTCCTGCCAATATATTTTTTCAGATACACTTTTTCAGCCAGATTATTTTTTGTGAGCAACTGAGACTATTACTATGGAACTACTGTTCCATAATGTCTACTTGCATGGAACCAGCAATAAAGATATAGCCTTGATGTGCTGCTCTAGGGGACTCAGACCATGCAACTCAAATCTAAAAATTCATCCACTCACCAGTTGCCTATTGAGTATTTCTTGTGCCTCATGTAAGCTGTAGTGTTATCTATAGCTCACTGGATGTATAGTGCTGAATGAAGTTTGACTTGATCTCTCTCTTCATGTGACTTCTCATCTAATGACTGGAGAAAGATTTTATAGGGAATGACATATCCTCTACAGTCCTGTCATCTCCAAAATATTAACTCAGTGTCTTTCGATGGAGCACTTATTTTCCATCATCTATACTACTTATGGTACCCCATAGTTTCTTTTCTGTCTATGCCCCATAAACACACTCACTCGTGTTCTCCAAAGCTTATTAGCTCTTACCTTGGGCTGAACTTTCAAGTTTTTCATTATTATTTAAATAAGGTAATATTATAAATATACCTAAAATAGTGCCTGGCTTATATATGAAATACAACAACAACAAAAAAAAGAGATGTCTATCTGCCTCAAATTTAGCACATACTAAATATTCAACCCTCTTGCAGATTGTGTTCATTTTGCTCTCTCTCCACCCACTGAGTCTTAGTGATCTCTAGGTCGTAGGAGTATCTAATAGTTTGTATCACAACATCTATATGATCTGTGGATGACAATTACACTCAAGTGCCAGGGAAGCTTTTTTGGAAAGAAGTACCTTTGAATCGGTGCTCAACAGGGGGCATTTAAGTGCTTAAAAAGTTTTGATGACAATTATGATTATCATTGTCACTATATATGAAATTTAATCATGACTGGGTAGAAAATTTTTCATCCTTTCAAGACTTCCTTTTTTCCTTTCCTGACTGTGATGTAAGATCAATAGCAAAGACAGAGAAGAACAGAAGTGACACTTAATCCACTCTTCTGTGTGCAAGATGCCCTTTGTAATGATAGTTTCTATGGTCAATTGACGCCAGAGACTCCTTAGGACATGAATGGGCCCTGGAAACGTGTCAGGGTCCAACTCAAGAGTATTCACTCTCCAGGAGCAGTTGACCAGCTCCCTTTTTGACCTAAAGCCCTTCTTTATTTTCCTTATTCTCATTCTTGATCCTTCCACCACTGCCTTTGCCTTCTGAATTCAAGACATTCATTCCCCTTCCCAGAGTAGATACAGTATTATCTATTATGGAGGATTTTACAATTGGAAAATCCTAAGAAGCCTGTCTATTTCTGCTAGGATTAGGCAGAACCTATTATTTGGGACCCCAAAGGCCTGATCATCCTCCTGGAAATGGAGGTTATTGTTACTGCTGTCTTTTTTTCATATTTCATGCATAGCAAATTTGGACTGAGCACATTTACTATCATGGTCTTGTAAAAACCATTAAACAGTATAGGGCTTCAGTGAAACATACTTACTACATTTAAAATTAATCAGACACATATTAGCTGTTCACACAGATATGAACCAGCTTCTTGAATTTGATAACCACTTTTTTATGAAGAGATATGGATGTGGTCATCTCTATGTTAGACACTTCTATTTTTCTCTGACTTTGCTGATTGTCTTATTTTATAGTCACAGAAAGGAAAGGGGAAATTTTGAAAGGACAAAAAAATCTTCTCTGTGGTCATGCTTAAATTTCAAATAAAGTAACAATAATAAACATAACTGTCATCATCCTCATAATACTTATTAAGCACTTAAATGCCCTGTGTTAAGAGAAATATATCGTCTCTTCAAAAAAATCCCTGTAAGGTAGATAATATTACTTCTATATCAAGGCATCTCTAAAATTAAAACAAGTTGTAGCGGCCTGTACTCCCTAGTAGCTAAAATGAAGTGCAATGTTTAATGTGTTTCTTTGGCTTTTGAAGGCAACATATTTCTCATGTACGTGTATTGCTCCTACCCTGTTGTCATCAGTTTTTAGTAAAACCTAGGGCAAGAGAAGGTTCCAAAATAATTCTAGATTGCTGTGGAAGCTGCACACCACTTGAAATTTATGATAAGGAAGATTTAAGGTAACCTGAAGTGATTGCTACAAGTATAGATGGTGCATGATGCCACCACGGAGCCTAGAGAAGAGAATCAGAACACAGACCCTAGAATTTAAAAAAAGTAAACTCTTTTCTGTAGATAAATGATTATTTGAGAACTTGAACCTACTTTGACATTGGATCTTACTAGAAATTTAATGTTTCAACATGGAACATCAAGTGATCATGTAATTTGAAGTGCTTATTAATGAGTTGTTATACAGGAACATGGCTGTGTTTGCACAACAAGAGAAATCAGACTGGACTCAAGTCTGAACTCAAGACATCAGATATAAAAAGACTACTCAAATTGGCAAGAAAGAATTGTTGGAACAGGTGGCTCTGCTTATGAAAGTTATGTTTGTTACATTTCCTCTCTCAATGCACATGTACAACCTTATGAAAACAAATTATAAGTAATTACCTAAGGGGGGAGGACCTAGGACTTGTGTTACAGCTAATCTTGCCCACATACTGGCTGCAATGAGAGATGTTGCAGCATCATTACACTTGTAAACTTGTTCTCAAAAGAAAGAGATGGGAAATAATCCTTAAAGGAGTCTAGAATATCAAGTATTCCATGCAATCATGTACTTGGTGTGACTTGAAGCCAAATGAATCTTGATTAAGTCAGTCTTAAGACTGAGGTTTCCTGAGTACTCCTCCATGGGAAGTCTTGTCTCTAGCTAGGGACATTAAAGCAGCCCTGGGGATAAAAGACACTTATAGCTTCCAGAGCAGAGGACTGAGTCAGAAACAGCTGAGCATCCTTTGGCACACAGAAGAAAATTTATCACCAGCAGCAACAGCAACAGCTAATACTGGAGTGGTTGCAAAATCCTATACTTAGTCCAAACCTCTTCCTTGTATTAACTCATTCATTCCTCACCAGAGTCTCATGGGTGGATATCATTATTCACATCTGACAAATGAGGAAACTGAGGTATAGGGAGATAAAGCAGCTTGCCCAAGGGCACATATGGCAGACAGTATCCATCTGCATGAAATTAGAGAAGAAGTTAAACAATATCTACAGCTAAACAAAAATGCAGAAACAACATACTGAAATCTGTGGGAACCAATGAAACCAGTCCTAAGAGGGAAATTTATAGTGGTGAATACTCACATCAGGAAAACAGAGCAAGCACAAGCAACATAATGCTACACTTAGAGCTTCTAGAAAAAGAAGGGAAGTAAATGCCAAAATCCATATAAGAGAAGAAATTATAAAGATCAGAAATGAACAGAGTTGAGACTAAGAAAGCAATACAAAGAATTAATGAATCAAAGAGTTGATTCTTATCTAAACAGGAGATTGAAGAGGATGTCATAAAATGGAAAGATATTCCTTGCTTTTGATTAGGAAAAAACCAACATTGTGAAAATGGCCGTAGTGCCAAAACTGTTATACAGATTTAATGCAATTCCATTTAAAATGCCAATAACATATCTTACAGATCTTACATATCTAGAAAAAAGAAAACACCCCTAAAATTAATTTGGAAACAGAAGAGATAGCAGACAACCCTGGGCAACAAAAGCAAGGCAGGAGGTATCATAATCCCTGACTTTAAATTATACTACAAAGATACAGTGGTAAAATCAGCATGGTATTAGTAAAAAACAGACCTGAGGATCAATGGAACAGATTAAAAGATGCAGACACAACTACAAAAACACTCAGCCACCTTATCTTTGGCAAAGCGGCAAAACATGTTCACTGGAAGAAAGACTGCCTATTTAATAAATGGTGCTGGAAAAACTGGCTTTGCACATGCCAACGACTGAAACTAGACCTATGTTTATCACCAGGCACTAGAATAAAGTTAAAATGGGTCAAACATCTCAATATTAAAATAAAACAGAAACACTAAATCTATTAGAAGACAAGGTAGGTAGAAATCTTGAAGACATAAGGTAAAGTTCATGAAAAAAAAACAAACTGCACAGGAAGTACTTCCCAGAATCAACAGCTGGGATCTCTTTTTATTAGAGAGTTTTTGTACTTCAAAAGAAATTACCAAAAGAGTGAAGAGAGAACTCACAGAACGAGAAAGAAGTTTAGCCAGCTGTCTCTCAGACAAACAAATATCTAGAACATATAAAGAACTGAAAAACACCACATACCCCAAATTTAAAGATCCAGTGCAAAAATGGGCAGCTGAAATGAACACTTTCTCAGATGACGAACTACAAATAGCAAACAAATACATGAAGCATGTTTAACATCCCTGGTTATTAGAGAATGCAAATTAAAACAACATTGAGATTACATCTCACTCCAGAAAGGATGGCTGTCATCGAGAAATCAACTGATAACAAATGTTGGTAGGGCTGTGGGGAGAAGGAACACTTCTCCATTGCTA
This sequence comes from Cavia porcellus, assembly GCF_034190915.1. NCBI lineage: Eukaryota > Metazoa > Chordata > Mammalia > Rodentia > Caviidae > Cavia > Cavia porcellus. The sequence goes on from NW_026947490.1 coordinate 43,791,718, forward strand.
GTGGGAGCACAGACTGGAGCAGCACTGTGGAAATCAGTATGGAAATTCCTGAAAAAACTATTATTAGATGTCCCATTTAATCCAACTATTGCCCTTCTTGATATTTTCCCCCAAAATGAAAAGGTCATGCCACAGTAATATCTGTGCACCCAGGTTTATAGCAGCACAATTTGTAATAGCTAAATCTTGGAAACAATCCAAATTCCCATCAACTGAGGAATGGTTGACAAAGATGTGGTATTTTTATGCAATGGAATATTACTCAGGTATAAAAAAGAATAAACTCGAGACTTTTACAGGTAAATGGATACAACTGGAGACCATATTCATAAGTGAAATAAATCAAACTCTCATTTATAAATATCATATTGCTCCCTAGTATAATAAAAAATAAAAATCTCAAAAAATAAATAAGATGCAAAATGTTTAATAGATATTGTAGTAAGGAAAGAGAAAGAAAGTGCTCAAAAGGACAGAGCTACTGGATAAGGAAAAGTAAGAAAGGTAAAGATCATATGTATGTTGGTAAACATAAATATAAATATATAAATATAATTATAAATATACAGATTAGCTCATCAAAAAGAAGCGTCTGTGTTGTTGTTGATCACTTTTGTGTCTAGATTTTATAATCTGAGCATCTAGTTCTGAGAAAACAATATGAAATATGTTAACTAGCGTTAATTCCTAATTTTGTTTTCTTCTTTGAAATTCTGCATGATTTCTATTTTTTTCCTTTTAAAAAGAAAAAAAGAGTTGATTCTTTGAAAATAAATAAAATTAATAAACCTTTAGCCAGGCTTATCTAAAAAAGGATTCAAATTCATACATTGAGGAATGAAAAGGGTGAAATCATAACAAATCCTATGAGCATTCAGGTGGTCAATACGTATCAAAAATCTTTACTCTTATAGGGTGAAAATGTAGGAGAAATGGACAGATTCCCAGATATATATGAATTGCTAAAGCTGAATCAAGAATATATAAAAATTCTGAATAACCCAATGCCAGTTAGTGAAATTGAAAATGTAAATTAAAAATTTAGTAATGAAGAAAAAAGCCCAGGGCCTGACAGACTCATGACAATTCTACAAGACATTTAGAGATTTAATGCCAATAGTCCTCAAATTCTTTTGTAAAATTAAAAAGGAAGCAAATACTCCCTATCTGATTCCTAGAGACAAGTGTTACCAGTACCAAAACCAAATAAAAACCCAACCAAAAAGATAGAACTACAGACCAATCTCCTTAATGAACATAGAAGCAAAAATCCTCAATGAGATACTGGCAAACAGAATGCAGCAAATCATTGCAAAAATCACACACCATGACCAAGTAGGAGTCATTCCAGGAATGCAGGGATGGTTCAAAAGACACAAAACAACAAATGTAATGCATCATATCAACAGAGCCAAAGAAAAAAGTCACAGGATCATCTCAATAGATGCAGTAAAAGCTTTGGATAAAGTCTAATGTGCTTTCATGATAAAAATCCTAGAGAAATTTGGAATAGATTTCCTTTATCTCAATCATACTAAAGTCCAAAATCACACTAATCCACCAACCAAAATCATACTAAATGGACAAAAACTAAAAGATTTCTCTTTAAAATCAGGAACAAAACAAGGATGTTCACTATCACTATCACTTCTATTCATTATAGTTCTGAAATCATCAGCAAAAGCAATTATACAAGAGAGAGAAATAAAAGGAACAAAGATAGGAAAGGAAGTTATCGTTATTTATAGATGACATGATACCATATGTAAAAGACCCCCAAAACTCCACCAAAAGACTTCTAGAACTAATAACTAAAATCAGTTGCATAGCTCAATACAAAGTCCCAATCAAAAATCAATAGCATTCCTATACCAAACAAACTTATTGAGAGTGAAATTAAGGAAACCACATCTTTCACAATAGTATCCAAAATAAAATGAAATAACTAGCAATCAGTCTAACAAAGGAAATAAAAGATCTATATATTGATAAATTGCAATATTCTGAAAAAAGAGATCAAAGAGAATATCAGGAAGTATAAAGATATTCCTTGCTCATCAATAGGAATAACCAAAGTAGTGAAAATTACCATACACCCAAAAGTGTTACACAGATTTAATGCAATCCCAATCAAACTAGGATTAACATATCTCATAGAAGTAGAAAAAGCATTCATAAAATCCATTTGGAGATAGAAGAGACTTAGAATAGTAAAGGCAATCCTGGGCAACCAAAGCAAGGCAGGAGGCATCACAATCTCAGGCTTGAAATTATGCTAAAAAGCTACTGTGATAAAAAATCAGCATGTTACTGGCAAAAAGACAGACCCAAGGATCAATGAAACAGAATAGAAGATGCAAACACAACTACAAAGACACTCAGTTAACTTATCTTTGACAAAGCGGCCAAACATGATGCCTGGAAGAAAGATAGCCTCTTTAATAAGTGGCATGGAAAAAACCTGGCTTTCCACATGCTGAAACTGAAGCTAGACCCATGTCTAGCACCATGCACTAAACTAAAGTCAAAATGGATCAAAGATCTAAATATACAAACATAAACATAAATCTTCTGGAAGATAAAGGAGGTAGAAATCTTGAAGACATGGGTGTAGTCAGAGATTTCACGAACAAAACCTAGACTGCATGGGGTTCATTTCAAACAATTAACAACTGGAATCTCATCTTATTAACAGGCTTTTGCACATCAAAATAAATAACCAACAGAGTGAAGAGACAACCCACAGAATGGGAAAAATTTTAGCCAATTGTCCTCCAAGCAAAAGGCTTTTATCTAGAACACATAAAGAATTGAAAAAAATTCAGACCCCCAATTTCAAAAGCCCAATCCAAATATGGGTATCTAAGGTAAATACAGACTTCTCAAATGAAGAAATACAAATGGCAAATAAAAGTATGAAGAAATATTCAATATTATTGGTCATTTGAGAAATACAAAGTGAAATAACATTGAGATTCCATCTCGCTTCAGAAAGAATGGCTATCATCAAGAAATCAACCAATAAATGCTGAAGGAGCTGTGGAGAAAAAGAACCCTTCTCCACTGTTAGTAGGAGTGCAGATGAATGCAACCACCATGAAAATCTGCATGAAGATTTCTCAAAAAACTAGGGTTTGATGTTCCATTCAACTCAGCTATTCCTTTTCTGGGTATCTTCCCAGAAGAATTAAAAACAGACTAGCACAGCGATATATATGTGCACCCATGTTTACAGCAGCACAATTTGTAATAGCCAGATCTTAGAAACAACTTACACGCCCATCAACTGAGGAATGGATAAAAAAGATGTGGTATTTTTATACAATGGAGTACTACTCAATCATAAGGAAGAATAAACTTAAAAATTTTTATAGGTACATGGATGCAACTTGAGGCTATATTCATAAGTGAAATACGTCTGACTCATCTGTAAATATTTGTATTTTCTTCCTGGTGTGAGAAACTGAAAGAATAAATAAGGTATAAAATGTACAATAGTTATTGTACATTGATTATAAATTGTTCAAAAGGAAAAAGGATCTAGAAAGGGAAAGAATGGAAGGGAAAAGGGAAAAAATGCAAGTTGATTATGCTATTAGTGTCTCTTAGTTCATTGAAAAAGAACTAGAGAAATTGACTAGAGAAATTTTATTGTCAGATGTTGTACTCTGAATAACTACTTTAAAGATAACAATATGCAATGTTAACTGTTGTTATTATCCTATTATTTTGTCATGAAATTTTGTTTTACTCTTTTTCAATAATTTTTTTTTAAAAAGTCTGGATGCCAGATCTGGGCAGTTGCAAAAGTTCTGGCCACCTTCTGCCTTCTGATCCCAATTAGTTTCTGACCTTTCAGCTCAGTATTCTAAAAGCCATCGCTTTTTCTTTACAACAATCACCATTTCTATTTAAGTTCACATAAGATGGTGTGTATTCCCTGCACCCAAAAGATCCCTCTCTGTATTTCATGAGGAAAATAATAACTCCCATTTCCTGTAAATTTAAACCTGCACAGAGATCAAGGCTCTTCTCTTTCCTGTCAGTGCTGGGGTCTTTGATTCCATCAGCTCCTAACAGAGAAAGAGTTTGTGTGAAGAAATAGTTGAGCTGGTTGACCTGAATCCAAGGCTAAATGGCAGGCCAGATACTGAACCTGGATGATAATCATAATGATACAGAGGAATGAGACTCCCAACCTGCTAGATGTTAGATGTGAGTCTGTGTTCTCTAAAATGAAAAAATGAATTTTAGGAACGACAGAGGTTAAGAGCAGAATTTATTTATTGAAAGAAAGAAGAAAGTTTTTGTCTGGGAGAGAGACAAAAGGGGTTCTGAGCGAGTTGCCAAAGACTGTGTCTTTTCTGGGGAATTTTATAGAACAAAACCACAAGATGAGATGGGTCCAAGGTGGGCATAAGATGGGACAGAACTATGGTTAACCAATAAGATTAATTACTCAGGTAAAATTGATTAAATGGAAAACAAATAGGGAAGCTAGTCACATAGCAAGAGGGTATGCTTAAAAAGGAGTGACTTCCTATAGGAGGTTGTGATGGTGACTCTTGGCTTCCTCAGGGTGATAGAGACCTCTTTTGAATATCAGTCCTTAGGATTTGGGTGCCTTTTTTGATGTTTTGTCTTGAAGCCTGGTCCACAGCAGGTGTGTGACTCTCCCAGGGTTGCAGGGTATCTGGCCTTCTGCACTGGCTTCTTCTAGGACTTAACCCCATCTGACTGCCTATACTTCTATCTAAATCATTGTTGCCTGTGACAACAATGCTACTTTATTCTGAGTGTGCAATATAGATTATTCTGTGAGGTGTCTTTTTAGCATATCTGTTTCCAGGGACTGTCTCACTAGAGTGGATCAACTGCTATACTCTCTGGTGATCTACACCAGAGACACTTTTCCACCAACAGCTACCCACAGTCTGCCCTTCTCTCCAAAGATCTCTTTTCTCTGCCTCATTGACGTTTCTCAGCATATTGGGTTACTTTTCAGGGCAGGCCCTCATCACACAGAAGGGTGGAGCAGGTGACACGGGTGTGGTTGAGCGACCACAGAGTAGCTTGAGGTGAAGAGGACCATACCTTACACAGAAGTCAGATTTTCAGCTTTCTTCTGCTTAGACCTGCCAAAAAGAAGAAACCACAGATTAACACAGAGCCATTAATTTTATAGTCTTTTTATCTTTAAACTCAAGAAAAATATCTTAGGGACCCATTAACCACTACTTCTTCTTTTCATGACTAGTTCCCTTTATTCTTTTTTAACTCAGCACATCATACACAAAATAGCTTTTTCCTAGTTGAAAGGCTGAGGGAGCACTAGCTTGATGAAGAATCATTAATCTGATTAAATAACTACTGCTAAGGAGTAATTAGGAAGAACGGAAAGGGTAATTTTAAGAGTAGTTTGTGTAGAGAGGTCTATTTGACTTCCTTCACTCCACAAAGAGAGAATTTACAATTGTCAGGAAGAAAACAGTTTGAGGGCATGATTTTACCTACCAAAGGATAGTAGAAAACGGAAAAAGAGGCTTGGATTGTAAGAGGTTCTTGCATTTTCAGATAGATATAGATGTAGATATATATATATATATATATATATATATATGTATATATATTCAGATATATATATCAGAATATTCATATATATATATATGTATATATATATATATATACATATATATATATATATTCCTCATCAACAAACTGCTTTGGGCTTGTTTTTAAAATTTTCTCCTTTAAGTATGTAGCATGGAAAAAATTTAGCATTTGGAACTATATTCCACTATGGTCTTCTTTGGAAAATGAAGCTGTTCTCTAGATTGAGTGACCAAACACTCATGATTTTCTTAAACTATACATTTTATGATTCTGAAATGGTCTGTTATGGGTTATATCTAAATTCTACCCCACACAGGTGGAGCTTTTGGTAAGTGACTGAGCCATGGGTGTAGCATACTCATCAGTGGGTTTGTCTACCTATGGGCTTATACTTGTTTGTGATACTGGGAGGAGATGAAGCTTGGTGGGAGGTGATGAGCCACTGTGGGTGTGGCCTAGAGAGGGAGATATTCATGGATATCCCTTGTCTTCCCTTGAGCATTCTTTGCTTCCTGCTGCTGGCATGTTATGGACTCTTTCTTCTCTCCTATGCCCTTCTGCCAGGCTCCCCTGCCTCTGAACCACCTTACTACAGACTAAAACTCTACAAATTGTGAGCCAGATTAAAGCTTTCATCTGTTAACTTGTGGATGTCAGTTCTAATAATCATTTTATCAATTAAAAAAGAAGGAAACACACATGCAAAAAATTTATTTCAAATATTTATAAGATAGAAAAAGTCTCAAAGTGGGAGAGTGATAAATTGGGTATGTATATAGAACATAGATAAAACTTCTAACCTATGGTTTAAATGAATGTTTCAGAAGCATGAAAGGTGTTCAAGCCCACTAAAATGAATAAAGTAACACATTGGCTGTCAAGTATGTAACATACATACAAGCTGTGATAGAAATCTGTGAGTGAATTCATTTTTTCAATGTGTTAGGATAAAAAATACATTACCTTAATCACTTATTTCATCATTCTTACCACTTTCTGAAGGATTTTTGGGCACCATCTTCCGTGTTTTTAAGGTGTATGATAAAATACACAGTGAATGTTGTTGCCAAATGCCACCTAGCACAAAGTCAGGCTCACAAAAACAGTATGGTAATTCTTCATCCACCTCATTAACTCGATCTGGCACTGTGTGACTTCCGGTTCTTCTCTAAGCTAAACAGCATGAGAAGTAAACGTTCTTGAATGAATTCAGAATATCAAGGTAGCCACAATAGTACAACAAAAAAATTCAAAAAAGAGCTTTCGGAACAGCTTCTGAAACTAGCAAGAATGATGGAATAAGTGTGTTTTATCATACTTTTTAAGTGTTTGTTATTATTGTTTATTGCTCCAATTTAGATATATATTTTTATATATACATACTGATCACATTCATATTCATATACTTGTACTTGCTATATCTTGGTACCTCTTTTTTTCCCCATTCCCTTCCCACCCTCTCAATCCCTCTTCCCCTCCTTATTTACCAAGCTTTGTTTCCATTTTATCTTTCTCTTATCATTTTTTCTCTTCCCTTCCTTCCTTTCTCCTTCCCCCTCCCTGGTTATCTTTTCCTTTTGAACAATTTATCCCTATTTCACAATAGCTATTATACATTTTAATCAAGAGAGACTAGTTTGAGGGAAATTAATGGCAATATGCCTTTTAATGTCATAAATTTTTAATACTGTAAACATTCATTGTATTTTTCCATCACACCTGGTATACCTCTGCATGCAGTCTGAATGGTCATGACTAACCAGTCAACATAAATGTACCATTCTATACTCAACCTGGAATTTTACTTCTGGAGTGATACTGTGAACTCCCCACAGGCAAGTCCTCCAGATGGTAACAATTATTGATTAAAATACGGAAAACAGCTACTTGAAGATTCTCAAGAGTGAAAAAGCAGGCAGACTGTGCGAGGAAGTTAAAATTTGGAAAAGTAATTAACACAAGGGTGAGTCATACATTTTTATTATTTCCTTTGAGGACCAATGGTAAATAAGTGTATTGTAGATGGTTAAAACTTTGATAAGTGATCCACTGTTTTTCTGGTGAGAGCAACCAAGAAAAGATGCCTGATTAAATGCAAATACCCAGAAGTATGGGGAGAATTTCAGAGAAAAGAGAAGCAAAGAAGGTGATTCTTTAGTTTCCTGTGTGAAAAATTTACAAATACAGACTGACTCCTGACCATGAAAGTACAGGCTGGTCTCAGAGAAGAGAAAGAAAGTTAAAAGAGTTAAGATTTGAGATGCATTCCTCAAGTCTTATCTTTGTGGTATTGCAGCATGCCAAAGTAATCCAGTAGTTCTTAATTCAAATTCATGTACTAAGATGCTTCTCCTAGACATTGGCTAAAGGGCAGGAGGGCTTTGAAATTTCTCTAAAAGAAAAACAGAACTTACACTTTGTGTCCAATTGGGTTAAATGCCTGCTAAAATACCAACATTCTCCCAATAAATGTAACAACATAAAATCTATATAACATAATGTTTTTAATGTCTAAGATATAACAAATGATGCAGTGTATGATCGGTTTTCTAGGATAAAGACAGTCAACTGATACAAACTTGAAATCCATTTCATGCTGAAAGTACTTGATAATAATTTTTAAACAACCACTTTATATTCAGTAAAGCTAAACACACATAACATAAATAAAAGGCAGAAAAATTATAAATATAAAAGAGAACCAAATATAAAATTTAGAAATACATATATTACATGGGGAAAAAGATTATTTGTTGAACTTCACAATGGAATAGATAACATAGAGGGAAAACCCAGTGACATTTAAATTATATAAATAAAATTATTGAATCTGAAAGGTTGATTGGAAGTTTTTAAAAATGAACAGAAATTTAGGGAATATACAAGATAAATCAAATATGTAGCATGAGTATATTTGAAACTGTAGCAGTTGGTAAGAGAAACAAATTGATATATAATGTTATTTGAAGATATTACAACTGAAATTTGGTGAAAAACGTACATTTACAGATTTGAAAAGATAAGTGAACGCCAAACAAGATAAATTTAAAGACAGCTATCCCACAAGCATAATAATCAGCCTACTGAAAATCAGCGATAAAGACATGATCTTAAAAAGCAGAGTGAGAAAAATGCCATGTTATTTACAGAGCAGTGATTTAAGTAACCAGAAACTGCTCTCAGAGCTATAGCACAGTAAGATAATGAAACAGTATCATTGTGTTAAAAGAAAATAAATTGTCACACCAGTTTTCAATATCTAACAAAAATATCCTTCAAAAATGAATGCAAAAATTAAAAAAGAAAATGGGTTAAAAAGACAGACACATGCTCTAAGAAATTCTTTGAAAAATCCTTCAGGCTGAAGGGAAATGAAAGAGAGACAGCATGTATTATTAGAAATATTTAAGAACATTGTAAGTAGTAAACATTGGATGATAATAAAAGATTATTATTTTGGGTTAGGTTATTTTAAATATGTGTGACTATTTAAAGCACAAATTATAACAGTTTCTTATATTTTCTAATGTATACAGATATAATGCCTGTGACAACTATCCCATACATGACTAAGGCAAAGATGTAAAGAGATGTATCAAAATTGCATCAAAATTTCTATTTTTCTATAGATAGGTAGAATATTACTTATAAATGCTAAATAAACTTCTAAAAATAATACAAAGAATCATAGTTGAAAATAAAATGGATACATTAAAACACTAAAAATACATAATCCATGGCATGAAAAGATCAGTGAACTCCAAACAAGGGATTTAGCTCAGCAGCATAATTGCCAGCCTTGCAAGCATGTGGTTGTGAGTTTGATTCCCGGTACAAAAAAAAAAAAAAAAAAAAAAAAAAACAGGATAATCAAAAAGAAAGAAAAAAAGAATAAAGGAACAAATACTAAATCTTATCAGTCAGAACTGCATTAAATACTCAGAAATGTACAAATCATCTGTAATAACTTAGAAAAATAGAGATATGAAAACCAGAGGAAAATGAAAAACAATGAACTGGAAGACCTAAATGTAGCCATATTGATGAGGACTAGATTTGTGAGATGCAGGCAAACCAGTGTTAGGAGAAAAACTTACAGCTTTTAATGCTGATTGTAGAAAAGAGGAAAGACATAAAATGGATGTTCCAAGGTAATACTTTAACAACCAATAAAAGTTATGTCCATCGACCAACTGTAGACAAGAAATGCAAACACTTACTGCAAACATGTACTGATAAAAATTTTAAAGAGAAGCAAGAAAAAGAGAAGCAAAGAAAATACAATGTATTCTGCTGTATAATGAATTAACACACATTTAGGGGCATACAACAGCATATCTTTATTATCTCACTGTTTCTGGGGGCTGGAGTGTGAAACTCTTCAGCGGGATCTTTTATTTAAAGTTGAACAAGTGTGAAATCCAGGGGTCAGTAAGCTGCTTTTTAATACAGAGGCTTTCTTCACCTTCCACTTCACTGGGAATCACTCTCGGCTCCTCTTCGCAGACATCACAATATAGTAGTGTTTTTCTTCTTTCAGACCAGTAAGAAAATCTCTCTGATACTTCATCTCATTTGGAGGGATTGTCTGATTAGATAGCCACAGTCATGAAGAACCTATGGCAGTCTTCTAGACTGTTTTTATTATTGAAAATTCTAAAAGGTCTGCATCATGGCTAGTGTAATGCTTTTTATTATCTCAAAATTAAAAATTAGTAACTTAATCATGATAGTTTACGATAACGATTTTTGATCACACTTAAGAAAAATATGCTACAAGATTACATATCAAGGAGGGCAAGAATCTTGGTAGGTATTTTGGAATTCTACCCACCATACACCAAAAAAAGTATAGGAATGAAATAGAAAAGATAAGAGGAGACATTAACAATATAGAAAGTAGAAAATTAATCAGTCAACAAAGATGACATGTGGTTCTTTGAATAGGTCAACAAAATTTTAAAATACTTAGCTAGAGATGTAAAGGGAAAAAAGTGAATACATACACTGCCACTGCAGAGAGTAAAAGAGGAGCTAATACTACAGATACTTCAGACACTAAAAAAATAAGAAACCAAAATGCATGGTAACAAACTTGATAACTATATGAAATGCATAAATTTCTTTTAAAAGTACAACATATCCAAACTCTCACTATCTCTGTCTTTTTGTCTGTCTCTGTCTGTCTGTCTGTCTCTCTCTTACACACACACACACACACAATTCGAATATAGTTTTAGTGTACTTTATCCAAATTACTTGGGAAAAGCAGTGTTTTGGACTTTAAAACTTTAGAATATTTGAATATACACAATGACATGTCTTGGACATGTGACCCAAAAATGATAAGATCGTACAAATTTGGAAAAGTAATATTTTCAAAATAGAGTTCTGAGACAATGGGATATATGTATCAGAAGAAGTTAATATCAACCCTGACTTCATGCCGCACGTAAACATCAATTTTAAATATAACATTTGTAAACAAAAGAGCTAAAACTATTAAATTTCTAGAAGAAAATCTTTAAGGCTTCTTATTACCCAAAAACTTCTTAAAGCACATAAAATGTGAGTTACAGGAAGAAAATGATAAATTCCATCTAATTAAAAGTTTAAAGATAGTCAAGGAAATTTAGATGAAAGTCACAAATTGGGATAATGTAATTGCAAAGCATCTGTTTGGAAAAATTGCCTTATATCATAAAATTTAAAACATTTGTATTTTCCTGTTTTCTCAACTATACTACAAATCATCTGGAAGCATCCTATAGAAGCAACTGCAAGCTTGTATGACAACATGAATATTATTTCTCACATTGTATGTGTCCAAAAAATGCTCTAAATGGGTTATAGACCTAAATGTAAAATTAAAAAGTACAAAAACTTTCCAAAAAAGAATAGGAAGTAATTTTTTTGATTTTGAAATTATAACAACTGTCTCATGTAGAAACAGAAACATAATGCATGAAAAAAAAAGAGATAAATTGGACTGTATGAAAACTAAAATGTTTGCTCTTCAATAAGGGTAGGAAAATAAACAAGAAGTTGTAAACAGAAAGAACATATTTACAACACATAAATTAGGCCACAATACATAAAGAATTTGTAAAACTCACTAGTAAAAATGGCAAACTACCCAGTAAAGAAGAATGCAGAATTTGGATAGATAGTTTACAAAGAAGATCTGCAGAAAGTCAGTAGGGAGTTGAGGAGATACTGAACATCACTGATGATCAAGGAAGTGAAAATAACACAACCAGATAATGTCATACTATATTATATTCCACACCCATTAAGATGGCCAAAATTAAAGACTGGAAATTACCAAATGTTAACAAAGATGTAGGATAACTGTGACTATCATACACTGTTTAAGGGAAGTAAGATTATACATTTTAGAAGAGAACAAGACAATGACTCAGCAATTAAGCCTTATGGTACTTGTCAAAGGGCAATGCAACCCATATTTCCACACAAACTTTTATATATAGCAAGTTTTATTTTCAGAAATGACCCAAAATACCTATTAACGAATCAATATATCATCAGAATGCAATATATTCACACAATGTATTACTCAGCAATAAAAATAAATACACAGGAAACAGCATGAATGAATTTCAAGTAGTTTTTGTTTCCTGAGAGAAGTCAGGTACAAAAGAGTTCATATTGTATGAACTATACACACTTTCATAAAAGCTTACCAGTGAATGAATGGGCAGGAAGTGGAGGAAAGAAGTATGTTTAGGGGGCAAGATGCTTTGGAGGTTCTAAAAGTATTTGAAATCTTGAGTGAGAGAGTGGTGTTGTAGGATCCACATCATTCAAAACATACAATCATACACTTTAAATATGTGATTTATTGTACATAAATGTTATACAATAAACTTATAAACAAGTAGAGTATAAAGAAATAAATTAAAGTAATGCTCCCTAAACATTGATATCTCTACTATTACTTTCTCAACTGGCTGGAACCAACTTTCTCTTGGATTTTCTCCAAACGCTCCCTAGACTCTCTTTCCCTGACTGTTTGCTCTTATCTTGAGGGTGTTGATATCTCTTTTTTTTTTTTTTTTTTAAAAAAAGAGGGTGTTGATAGAGTTCTGGGAGGAGGTCTCCAGTTCATACAGAGCTAAGCTGTGCACAGAAGTGTCCCTGGGATGTCCCCTTTCTTGTTGCCTGGGTCTGTAAATTCCTGATGCTCTTTGCACCCAAAAGCTGCTGTCCTTGGAGCTACCTGCATCACTGATGCACTTCCCTGGAGAATGAGAGTTGAACCTGTAGGACTCTGCTTCATTCTTGTCTCTTTCCTGTAACCAAGAGCTTTTCCCTTGCATACAACAATGGAAACACTTTTCTGCCTGTTAAGATGTCTTTCAAATAGGTTTCCATGGCGACACAGAGTAACATCCCTTCTTTCCTTCATACAAACAGTTGTATCCTTCCTGAAACACCCAGTTGGAAGGCATCTAGCGTGTATTTTAAGCACATACAGACTTCACCTGTATTCTTTGATCTCTCTACAGGTCAGGCCCATTGTTTTTAGTTGTATTTTGTGACTAGTAATAGAGCAACAAGACACAAGCCCTCTAATAAAAATTATATTCCCTCACTAAAAGAAAATTAATATTTCTTTCCTTAGTGAATTAGCTTTCCAGTTAAATTCGTTAGTCTAAGAATAAAAACTTCAAATTAGATTGCATTTTGATACATGCTATAGCTTTCTGTTGTCTATGAGCTGTTGACACTCAAACAGAAAAGTTATATCTGAAATACACTTCATACTTTTATGTTTGAGTTGCTTGCCAGGTTTGCAAAGCATCGTTGTGATTTGCAGAGGTGATGAACAATGGCAAGTGTAAACTCAATGATGTCTGTAAATCATACCAGCCAATGTACATAAGTGAACTAACTGGCTTCTTTTCTTAAGGCCTAATATTTTCAAAGTGATAAAAGGTTTTGTGTAATACCAGGTGATCGATCGACACTAACAATTTCAATGATTCTTTTCCCAACTTGGAAAAAAATGTAAATGAAAATAATCCTACTAGTTTTCCTAAAATTTAAGCCCAATGAGACACCTTTTTTTTTCTTTTCTTTCAGTGATAGACTCCCAATGTTTGTTAGTTAATTGGGGATAGATAAGAAATGTTTGAGCGATGAGGGTGATATCCTCCTGAGGGCTTCCTGGTTGATGCTTTGTGTCTCTACATCCACTGTCAGCTCAGGTAACAAGGGCTGCTGAGTGAACATGAGTTTTGCCACCTAAGTCATATGAATCATTCAATTTACTGGTTTGTGCTGATGTTTCAAGAAGATCCACACAATGAGTATTCAAGTCAAGCAGTAAAACTAAGCTGTTACAGACAGGAGAAATGTTTTATCATGTGACAAAGGAAGTATCTTGAAGAATACAGCTTCTGTCTAATTGAGGATGTCATCTGTTTACATTCTAACTCTATCTAATAACTCACTATTCATCAAATAGAATGAATTATTTTAAAAATAATTGTGCATTTTTCATTAAGAATTAGCATATAAGTAGACAGTGTTATGGCTGGTGTTTAGATGTCCCCTCAAAGCCACATACACTGATGGGAGGTGCTCCAAGCCACTGAATTTGCAACCTATGGTACTAGAATCAAGGCTGTGTGATTATTAACGATTGGTTTGGCACAGTTCTGGCTAAGATAAATGATGTGAGTGCTACATCTGCCCTAGGGAAGGTAAACTGCATGAAATATAAAGGACACAAGAGAGGGCTAATGTGCTCTTGTTGCCTGTCTGCTTGATGTAGACTATTTTTCCTCTGCAATGTCCCTCTCCCATACCATCCTGCCTTGGAGCCAGCCGACTATGAGCTATAACCTCTACAAAGTGTGAGCCAAATAAAACTTTCCTCCTTTAATTTTGGGTGCTCGGTATTTTGTTTCAGCAACAAGAAAAGAAACTAAGACAGATAGAGACAAATATTACTTCATGTAACATTTGGCATTGCTGGAAAGCAAACCTCCTTAGAAACAGATTTGATAACGGATTCCACAGTTTGAGCAATTTCAACAGTGACTGAGAGACTTATGCAAATAATGTTAAAATCCTCACAGACAGGAAGAAGCTTTTTGATGCAAATTGCATACAGAATGATCATTGAGGGAAAAAATAAAAGATCAACGAAGCAAAACCAAGACAATGAAAGAAGAGAACCTTAACACTGTTTAGTGAGATGAATTAGAAGCTCATTACAGACCATCTTAAATATCAGTTATACATGCTTAAGTCAGCTGGTTAGTAAACTGCATATAATTTCCTTTCCATAGTATTGTTTGGTTCTTTTGAATTCTAGTATCATCCTTTAGAGAAAAAGCAGAGTACTGAGACAGTTGAGAGCATAGATCAGAACTGATCAAATCTAGGTTTGAATCCTGCCTTTATTTGCTTATTACCTTGGATAAGGCCACCCTATAGGCCTCTGTCTCTTTTATAAAATGGCAATGATGATACCTAGAATTATTTGTGTAATCTTTGTAATTGCACAGGCAAAGCCCTTGTAACCAAGGCTAGACCAGCTTCTGTACTTCATGACCCTGGAATAGAACCCATTCTTGTAGCAAGAATGCAGTACTTGCTTAGATGCTGCATATTCTGTTCATATAGTATATACAGCCCCAGACACGGGAGAGTAGGCAGACTTTTGGCACAATCTCGCATCCATAGTATTGCACTGTCCTTGGAAGCAGAATCTGGATGAGAAGGCTGGTATGTGATAACGGAAGGGGAGAAGAGCACAACTGCTTCCACAGTCTCTATGGACCACTCTGGAGAAGGAGCTAAGAGGCTGAGGCTGCAGGTGCCTCAGACATTTTCATAATTTCCTGTAGCATCTTCATGGATACTCTCTCTCTTGCTAGTATGCTTTGCAAAATCATTTCCATGTGACTTCTTCAACTCTGAATAAATGACTACAGGTCCCTGGAAAAAATTCACAGACAATAAGCACCCAAATATAGGTGACAAAGAGCACAGTGAACAGAAAAATAAGATATGTGACTCACCGTATCTTCCCGATGCACCCTTGGTGAATTTGCTGTTGGATGGGAATAGCAAACAAAACTGTTAAAATCATCTATGACTGAGCTGGAAACTATGAATACACACATGAAAAAATTCACGGTATCTATTCTGTCTGCTACTGCAGTAGTGACAGCACAGACAGGTAAAAAGGAATTATATGATTGCCATTGCAGGCAGAGGAGGAAATACTTTCCATGTTGAGCTCATTTTGAGACATCTCTTTGATTAAAGACCCCTTGAAACTGATCACAATGGTCACCCCATTTCTTCTGGTCTGAAACTTATCTCACCTAGGTTTCCATTTGTATGCTGGATATTCTGGATCTGGGAATAAATCAAGTTGGTATTTTCAGGATTTACTGCAAGAAAACAGAAAATACTATGATTGTCTCTAATTAAGAGCCTTCATCCTGGACTCTCCCTCTGCAAGGTCTTGATTTGTTCCTCAGGATACAGTGATGTGATGATGGCGTGGTGATGTTAAGACATGATAGGACCTTTACAAAGAAGAACCTAGTGGGAGGTCACTACCAGCTCCCTGCCTCACCATGCAGTCTCTTCTTCCCACCTGCATTCCTGCTTTTGCGATGCCATCTTCCATGAGTTCTTCATCAGAGCTGATGCCATGTCCTGAACCTTCAGAACTCTGAACTAAATAAAGCTGTTTGTTTAGTATCTAGCCTCAAGTATTCTATTATAGCAATGAGAATAGACTAATTCACTTCCCAGACACTAAGTTCATAACCACTTTTATTCCCAATATAATACTAGGAATTTATTTTTAAAATTGAAATCAAAGGATCCTATAGTATTGTTTAATTCCTTCCTCCCCCAGGCTCAATCCTGAATTTCTCTATCCCTTAGGGAGGCCTCACCATTGCTGTACACTGGCTGCAGGTCCAGGACGGCCAGTGGCTCAGAGCAGATGGGCTCCTCAGGGTTGCTTGGGGGGGGTCTGGATGAGGAAGGTTCCTGATGCACACACGGATTATAACTGTGACAGAAGAAGAAGAGGCAATAGATAAAAAGTTACACAAAGTCACAGAAAGGCACAGAGCCTAGATTATTAACAAAAATATCATGGCTACATCTCTATGACTTTTTTGTGAAAATATCAGAAATAATATAGCACAAGATGGAAGCTAAGAAACACCATGAGGCACATCAGGGGCAATATCAAAGGGCAAAAGCCCACAGAGTCAGGTTCCTCTGATAGGGTAAAGACTCATGCTTGGCTAATTTTTAAAAATTTTTGTTGTTGTTGTTGGTACTGGGGATCAAACCCATAACCTTGTGCTTACTGGGCAAGTGCTTGAGCCACTGAGCTAACTCCCAGCCCCTAAAATTACTTTTAAAGATGTAAATGTTTTGACACTGATATACAAGGATCTCTGTATTCCCACAGAACTTCTTTGTCTTTTCTTAAAAAGTCTCTCTCAATTTTTTTTTTTTTTTGAGACAGGTTTTCACTATGCCATTCAGGCTGGCCTTGAACTCACAATCGTAACTTAGTCTGGCCTCGAAATCACAGCAATCCTCTTTCCTCAGCTTCCTGAGTGCTGGAATTACAGATGTGTATCACCAAGAACAGCTCCTTTAATTTTCTACCTCATATTTCAGTACTCTACTTTTCCTGTAAAACATCATAGGGGGCTCCTTATCATTTTTCTAATTCCATTTATTTGTGTAGTTAATATTGTGAATTCAACAATGTTAGTAATTGATCATCCTTTCCAACGTATATGTTATAGCAGTGAAGCAATGAGAAACAGGGAATGAATAGATGGTAGCCCTAAAATAGACAATGTCTTGAAGATTTCAGTGGTCACTTCTGCGCTACAGGACAAGAGGAAGCGAGTACATGAATGTGAATAACACACACTCTTTGTCAAAGTTAAAGTGTTTCTAATCATATTGGGATTTTATAAGAATATTAAAATGTTGATAATCAGTTAGAATATTTTTAAATGTACGTAATTCCATGTTCTTGTTTTGTGTGATACCTAGGTCATAAAATGTTGATAGCACAAGAAACAGAGACCTCACCTAGGCATCCCCATGGCAGAAGTTCCTCCTGCAAAATGAACAAAGTAATGCTGGTGGTGAGTGGTTTGTGTAGATAAGGAGCTTAATGTTAGAACATTCTCTCCTAGGAAGCAGATTCATTCTAAGATTTCAGATATCGCAAATCTTGGGCAACAACCATCTCCACCTTCCATGTGAGGTCATAGTTGAGGAAGCTGTGGTCTTGAAAGACGTTTGTCCAGAATTGCACTTATTCTGAACTCTTTAAAGTCAGTAACAGCAACATGAAAAGTCACTAGAAGTAGGTATAGGTAGTGAGATCATAATATTTAACTTGGGGCCCATGGTTTCTTCCACACCTACTTCTTTACTTCGAGTGCTACCTTATAAGGTATAGACAAGTAGATTGAGAACCTTAAAATTTGCACAGAATTCTAAATTATTCAATGGAGCCATCATTATAAATTATCTTTTTTCTTTAGTTATGATGCCACAAGAAATCCATTCCAACAATACTGGACTGCATGTCATGCATGCATATATTTATTTTTCTATACTGTACCTTATTTTCTTTCTTTTCACCTAATTTCAACTTATCTTTGCTCCTCTGATAGTTTCTCGGATGCTCATTAAGTGACCTCCATAGGACCATGAGATATTCAAATCAATGTATTGTAATGATCTATTTCACTTTGTCTGTGATTGTCTCTTTTATAAAAAGGTGTGGTACTAGAGGTAGCAAATCTCATCCTAATTTTATGTCTTCCCAGTGCTTTGCCTAGCAGTTAAAAACATTCAATGAAAATTTGTTCACCAAAAAAGTTTAACACACAGCATGTACTCTGAAGAGTGAAAAAATGACAAGTTGATAATTTTATAACACAAGTCTAGCCTTGAGGCCTACGTTATCAGCCATCAGCCTCTATCTGCAGCTTTCCATCATCACAGAAATCCTGAAGTCTTTCTGTACTATCCCATGAACCTGCTTTCAGTTTTACATCCCTACTTTTGTCTTTTGTTTTATTTTGTTTTTGTGAGTGGTAAAAAAATATTGATAAAATGTATATGTTCAACATGAAATCTATATTGATAAAAATACATTGATCATGCCTGCTCATACAGCTGACTTCTGAGAATCAAAAGAAAATTTTGTGTTTCTTTTTTTAAAAAATACATTTCAGCAGGAAAAAAAACCATTTTGATCTTATTGGATTTAGAGAACACAAATCATTTCCCATAGTAAACAACCAGACTTAATTCCTATGAAAAAGAACTGACACCTGTAGGCCCCATCCTCCAGAAATAAACTCCCATGTTAAGAGGGAAATATATAGTAATGATTTGATCCTGCGTGACTCTCCTTAGAACAATGACAGTGCACATCAATCAACAACAAATATCTTCCCTGGAGGTGGGTTATCACAGTCTAAAAACGCATCTGGGACTTAATCTACTTCTTTTCTAAAAGCAAAATGAAATCTAGAGAGGCAGCTATTTACAGTGCAAGCTACTTTTCCATGATGAAATATGGGCCCAGCATTATAATAAGCAATTTACCTAGATTTTCTAAAAGCACCTAAAATGTAGATAGTATTATGATTGTCATATTGGTGAAAAAACTGGGGTGTGGAGAATCTAACTGGCTTGCCAAATGCTAAGAAGTTGGCAAGTCACGTCACTGGAATCTCAATACAAGCTGCTTGACTATAGAATCAAATTTTTACTGTTTCTCATAATTGTCACTTAGGATTCATTCAGGTAAAAAGAGCTCTTTACTTTTAGGGGGAAAAATTAGAAATGTCTAAGGTTCTTCCTGAGAAAAAGCCTTGAACTATATTTGATGGAAGAGTCTCCTCAGAGCTCAGAAGACCAGAATGCTGGTAGAAATGCCACCAGTAAAGACCAAGCCCAAAAGGTTTATTCTGGAAAGAAGGACTGCGTTGACTGTTGGTCTCCAGAGCATGCGTATTATGCCTAGGCAGAAAGATTGTCTACATTTTGCTTGTGTTCGGAGACTTTGCCTGAGACTGAGATTAAGGGTGTTGGACCATTTAATTTTGTTGAAGATATCTCAAAGCAGTCCTGATGTTGAGGGGTGGCATGGCTTCTGTTGGGAGCTTTTAGCCAGATCTATGTTGAAAATCATAAGCAAAGATCCCAGCAAAATGATTTTAAATGTGTTGAGTTTGGCCGGAAAGCAAGTACCAGCAAAGCCAGAACTTCAAAGATAGAGCAGAGGAGACCTTGATTGCTGAGAACAGAAAAAATGGACTGAGGATATCATGAGAAGCAGCAGAACTAAAGCATGTGCAGCCTCAAAGTTGCAAAGGTGATAGAATTTGATTTGAGAAGAGAGCCTCAGAGCACCATGTTTCAGAATGGCAGTGGCCTAGGTATTTGGTTCTTCAGGATTTGGTTCATAAGCACTTGAACGTTACAACCAAGAAAAAAGAAAGCCTGACTACTGCTTCAGCTGGTAGCAGACTTTAGCATCTTCCAAGTGGTGTTGGTGTTAGGTGCATGCAGAATGCAAGAGTTGTGGGGTTAGGAAGGCTTCTGCCTGGATCCAGAAGAAGGCCTGGAATGCTGGGGCCTGGAGTGCCAGGAAACTAAGCAACCCCTCCCCCACAGTGAGCGGCTATGAGTATGGCAGGCTATGGCGGCCTAGGACTGGAGTCACCGGCATTTACTGGGACCTGTACCATGCTGGGACCTGGAGCGCTGGGAAACCAAGCAACCTCTACCCACATGCCTGTTTCATTTTGTTGAACTTCAATATACATGAAAGTATGGACAGCTGTTTGGAAGAGAATGAGAGACTCTATGACAGCCATTAGTGACTTCCCTATTGTCTGGTTTTGAAGACCTACATCACCTTCCTCATTCTGTTTGGATCAGTTTTATACTATGTTGTTTTATATGAATTCTCTTATGTGAAGATATGGACAACTATTTGGAAGAAAAGACAATATGATAGATAGTAAAGATCTCAGACTATCTAGCTTTGAAATTTATATCTCTTACATTGCTTTCTTACATCCTATTTTGTTCTGTTTTGTAGTGTTTAATTTTACCTCCTTTAAAAGAAAACTGAAAAAGTTTTTAAAAATTGTTAATACTTATAAATATGCATCACTCTAAACTCTCCTTTTATCAGCACTTGAGACTGCCAGTTTTATTTCTTCCTTCCCAATCGGTACCCTTATTTTCTTTTTTAAAATTAGTATATGTTTAAAATAAATAATGAGTGCAAAAAAAGAAGAAGGAGGAGGAGGAGGCCTGGAATGCCAAGCAGCATGCTCGTAAAAGAGCAGTTTGTGACACTCTGAATGTGAAGCTAAAGGTGTACTAGAGAACCTAGAATTTTGGAGAAGCTCAGAACATGAATCATCTAAGAAAACCTGCAAAGAGTAAGCAACGTAAGTTCAGAAAAGAAGCCAAAAGAGCTGCAACCAACTGCAGTGCCATAACAGTGTAATCACCCAAGCCCTTTGGAGTTCGTATGTTGCCACAGTCTGCCTCAGATGCTGGACAAAGAATTACAACACTTAGTGACTGTCCTGTTGGAGTTTTACCTTGCTTTGTTCCTAATACTTTCTATTTGTGGAATGGAAATGTCTACCTCATGACACTGTATGTTGGAAGTTATCTGACATATTTTCATTTGTACAAGAGCTTGCAACAAACAATTTGCCTTAAATCTCAGAGGAAACTTGGACTTTGGGCAAGGCTGAAATTAGGACTTTGGCAACTTTTAGAGATGGAATAACTGCCTCTTGCATAAAGGGAAGTACATGAGTTTTGGGGGGACAGGGGAAGAATGTTAATGAGACCAAACAGAATCATCAACTTGATTCAACAGTAAGTTTTTAAAAAGTCAAATGGGATAGACAGAAAAAAAAAGCAAAATATTCTTAAGCCTAACCATATCAGTAATTACATTATTACAAATACTCTAACGTTTCAAAATGATAGAAAGAGGAGTTGCCAACATTGGCCTCTTCCACAAAGAAAAATAATAAAGAATAAGTATCCAACTTCCTTTAGAAATGAGTGACTGAAAGAGAACACTGGAATTCTGCAAGGTATGGAAGCCCTGTTAAGTATAGACATTTGGGACAACATTACAAAGATAGCAAAGCATATACAACAACTGTGCCCCTGGCTCCTTGGCCTGTGGCCTCCCCATTGCAGGAGATAAGATAAACGAGTCCAGCAGATCCCAATTATAGATTCCAGGAATCTTGGATACAGGAGAGTTACACATTATCACAGACTTGCTGCCCATTAAGAAGCTTTTCACATCAGCACAGAATCTAGTGTTGAAGAAACCAAACTCCCTTTGTCTTCCTCCAGATCCTCAGAGCTCAAGCCACTGCAGCTTGGTGCCATCTGGAGAAAGAGCTGTGTAATTCACACTGCTCTCAGAGATAGAATCCTCTGCCTATCTCATCCGTTGGTCCCCACAAATATTTTACAACAATTGCACAAAATGCTGCAGATTTATGAACCCAACTAAACCAGGCTGTATAGATGTGATACCAGCACCCAAGCACATTCAGTGTACTGTATTGTAGGGAAAGGGTGGTCCACCATAGAGGAGGTTACTGCCTTCAAGACCCTAAAGCCAAAGTGCTTCTCTTCTAGGAGTTGAAACTCTCTACTTTTCTGCTGAGCACTTCTGAGACCACTGTCTGCACCCCACCATCACTGGATGTATGTATTTTAGTCCAACACCTGATGCCGCTGCTGCCACTGCTAGAGGTTCTCGTTATCAATGGCAGTCATGCCATGTGGCCTGGCAATGCATCCTGCCATGGCTCACACCTCTGGCACTGTCATTGCTGCCTCCAGAAAGTTGACCCTTATTAGTGATTATCATTTGACCCTCACTTCTTGAGGCAGCATATCCCCCGTGGCCTGTATCCACTGCAGACTTACTCTGCCACCTACACAATCACCTGTAGCTTAAATCACTGAATCACTGGCAGACTCTCATGTTGGTAATAGCTGCAGAATTAACATGTAGTTTATGCTCCTGTGCCTATGCAGAATCAAAGGTAAAGCATCCTACCCAAACAACTTCCTATGACTCATCTACAGAGTGATAGTCTTTGACTACTGCAGAAAATTTGAAGAGGTAATTGTTACACTAGTGTACTGACATCCTTGCAGAGCAAAAGAAGCATGAAAAGCAAAGAAACAAGACAACCAGAAAAAATGTTCTTCAGAAAGACTGCCAAATAACATAATCTATGAACATCCTATGAAAGAATTTATAATAATTAACTTATTAAAACTCAATGAGATGCAAGAGGATACAGATAGATATTTCAATAAAATGAAGAAAGCAATTTATATTCTGAATGAGAAATCAAAAAAAGAGATGGTTATCATAAAAAAAACAAAGCAGAAATCTTGGTCCTGAAGAATCAATTGAAATAGAAAGATACAACTAATAATCTCAACAAACACTAAGCAATATTAAATGACAATAAACTGTAAAACAACACAAGTAATGATGAACAATAAACAATAACAACAGCAATAAAACAAAAATATTCCAACTAGACAGTGGACAGAAACATGGAAGATATTTCACCAAAAGGTAAGTAAACACAAGAAAATGAGTTCAACATCATTAGTCACAAAAGAAAAAAAATTGATGCCACATGATGCCAATTAGAATGGTTTTTTAAAAGAAAAAACAGTAAATGCTGGAAAGCTGGTGGAGAAAGGAAGTCATGCATTCTTAAGTATTTAAGATGATATAGATACTCAAGAAATATTATCTGCATTAGTAAGAATTTAAGATGGTATAGCTATTCAAGAAATATTTTCTATTTAAGGTAACACTCACAACGAGGCTCAATGATATCCTGGAACAAAACTAGTTTAGTACTAATTTAGTGTACTAGTTTCCTACTGCTGATCTTAACAAATTACCACACAGGGTTTTAAGCAATCCAAATTTATTATCTTACGGTTTTGGAGATCAGAAGTCTGAAATGTTTCACAGGGCTAAAAATCAAGGTGTCTATAGGACTGTATTTTCCTGGATCCTTCGGTTGGTATTCTGTATCTTGTCTCTTCTGGCTTCTAAAGCAGCTAGCTGTAAGAACTCTGTTTGTGGTCACATTACTCAAAAATTTGAATCCATGATCACACTGTCTTTTTCTAATGTGTAGGCAAATTTTTTCCACTTCCTTCTTTAAGGTCACTTCTGATTATACTTATTATGGTTCAACTTCATACTTGAGAACTCTCTCTTTCTTAAGATCCTTCATTTAATCCAATCTACAAGATCACTTTTGCAATGTAAATTCACACTCATGACTTGCAAAGATTACAACTTCATATGTTCTTCTTACTCTGGGCAATTTTTTTATAAAACTAAAAATGTAAAACTGTGAACAAGCAACAATACTCCTGGACCTTTAGCTCAGAGAAGTGATGCTTTATGTTAACAAAAATATGTATGTACTTACTGCAAGTGTGTTTAGGTGTGTAAGATAGATGACCATATTACTAAGTTTTTGTTGAATCATTGAACACAACTGTTTGCAGTCTCACTGTTTGAATGTCAACTTTGTATGCTTTAATTTTGTATCTTGAACAACTATTTCTAAGATGACAATATGTAGTCTATTAAATAGTAATTTCTTACTGTTCATTTTTTTGAAATTATTACTTGTACCCTTTTACTGTTTTTTTTCTTTAAATAAAATTTTTAAAAAATAAAAAAAGTATGTACTTATTCATACTAACTTTATTCATAATAGCTCCTTACCAGAAACAATCTAGATGTTCTTCAATGAATGATAAAACAAAATCTTAGCATGTTCAAGCTATGGAATACTACTCTGTGTTAAAAGATGAACTACTGATGCCTAAAACAACATGGATGACTGTCTACAGAATTACACTCAATGAAACAAGCAGTCTTAAAGTTTACATATTCAGTTACTATATGTATTTATCTTTCTTGAAATTATAAAATTATAAAAAGTAAGAGAAAAAATATTTTAAAAAGAAAAACAATTTTAAAAAATATTTTAAAAAGAAAAACATTGGTATCTAAAGTAGATACCAATGAAAGAAATTATGAAGGATACACACCAGAAGACAATTCATGCTCATGAACTGATAAGACAAATATTGTTAACCCATCCATAATTCTCCAAGGAATTTGCAGATCCAGTCCAATCCTCATTAAAATGCCAATGACCTTTTTCACATAACTAGGAAAGACTCACAAAATGGAACCACAATGGGCCCAAAATATCTAAATTAATCTTGAGCAAAAAAGATACAACTGATGACATTGTAATACCTGCCTTCAAAATATTCTGCAAAGTTATAGTACTCACAACAGCACAGTACAGTCATAAAACCAGACCAGCAAAAGAGAACAGAGAACCCAGAAATAAATCAGTCCTTTATAGCTAAATGATTCTTTTAACAAACGTAGCAAGGATATACAATGGAGAATGAAACGTCTCTAATAAATCATGCTGGAGAAAATGGGTATACAAATGGAAAAAATATGAAATTGGTCCCTATCTCTTACCACATTAAAAAACTAACTCAAAAGGGAACAAACAACTAAATATAAGACCTAAAACTAATGCCATATACCTGAAATACCTGAAACAATAGTAACCGAAATAAAGAAGCAGCTCCGGGAAGCTTTAAAGGAATTTAAACTAGAAATAATCTATCAGGTAAAAGAAGAAATAATAAAAGAAATGAAGGAGATGCTGAACATATCTAAAGAAGACACAGCTAAAAAATTGGAGGAACTAAAAAAAAGGATAGAATCTCTGGATGAACAATATAAGAAACAAACAGAATATATAAAAAAGATGCAAAGAGATATACAGGAAATCAAAAACTCCATTGAAAGTTGTAAAAACCGCCTGAATGAATGCAAAGATAGAATTTCAGACCTCGGAGACAAGATCGCAGCCAGTGAACAAGAAAGGAAAGATCTTTTAAAAATGACAAGAAATCAAGAAATAACAATTCAACACCTGCAAGATGACGCAAAGAAAAACAACATAAGGTTGATAAAGATAAATGAAAAAGGAGACAATACAAAGGATGTCAAGAGGATATTTAGAAAAGTAATTGCTGAAAACTTCCCAAACATGAAATTGGAAACTGATATCAGGATCAATGAGGCATATAGAACTCCAAATAGCCATAACCAAAATAAAACTACACACAGACATATAATAATCACCATTCAAGAAATTGAACAAAAGAATAGAATATTAAAAGCTGTCAGAGAGAAAAGACAGATCACCTATAAAAGAAAACCTATCAGAATCTCAGCAGACTTCTCCACACAAACAATAAAGGCAAGAAGAGCATGGAGTGAAGTATTTCAGACCCTAAAGGAAAATGATTTCCAACCTAGATTGATGTGCCCTGCAAAACTGTCCTTCAAAATTGATGGAGATATGGCAAAACAAAGCTGTCAGTCAATACCAAGGATAGACATAGGAGACTGCAAACAGCTGTGTTCAATGTTCCAAAAACATTGATAAAGTCAGCTATTTAACACCCCCAAACACACTTGCTGTTATATCTGTTAGAGCTCTTTTTCTTTTTTTTTCCCTCTCTTTTTTACAAAAAAATTTACACATCTTGGATTTTATTACTCCTTAGTGCTTATTACTTTCTTTGGGGGGGGAAGAAAAAAAAACAAAACAAAATTGATGGAGAAATAAGATACTACCACGACAAAGAACAGCTGAAGAAATTCATGATCACCAAGCCAATCCTGCAAAGAATACTGAAAAACAGTCTAGATACACTTAAGAAACAACCACTTAACAAAGCAGACAATTAAATAGAACAGAAAGATAAAGATGCAACAGCAGAAATATAACATGTCACCAATAAACCAATATATAACAGTTATAACCATTAATGTAAATTGTCTCAATGCACTAATTAAAAGAAATAGACTGGAAGAATGGATAAAGAAACAAAATCCAACCATATGCTGTCTACAAGAAACCCATCTAACCCAAAAGCATACTCCCAGACTGAAAGTCAAAGGATGGAAAACAATACTTCATGCAACAGGAACCCCCAAAAAAAGCGGGGGTAGCTATTCTGTTTGCAGACAATGTGAACTTCAAACCAATAATGATCAGAAGAGATAAAGCAGGTCACTACATACTGGTTACGGGAAAACTTCAAGAGGAAGAGATAACTATCTTAAATATATATGCACCAAATTCCAAAGCACCCAGTTATATAAAACAAGTAATATCAGAAATGAAAAACCAAATTAGCAGTAATAAAATTATGAGATTTTAACACAGCACTGACACCAATGGACAGATCAACAAGACAGAAAATCAGCAAAGAGATAAAAGAACTGAATCACACCTGTGAACAAATGGAATTGATAGACATATACTGAGTATCCCGCCCAACAACAGAATACACATTTTTCTCAGCAGTACATGGGTCATTCTCTAAAATAGACCATATATTAACTCACAGAACATATTTAAAGAAATGAAAAAGAGTTGAAATCATCCCTGCATGTTATCAGATCATAGTGCTATGAAATTAGTAATTAATGATAAAAGATACTGCAAAAATCCCACAAACACATGGAAACTGAATAACACACTCTTGAGTAATCAGTGGGTCACAGAAGAAATTAAAGAAGAAATTAAACAATACCTACAAACAAATGAAAACACAAATACAACTTACCGGAATCCGTGGGATCAATGAAAGCTGTCCTCAGAGGGAAATTTATTGCACCGAGTTCCCACATCAGGAAAACAGAACAAATACAAATAAATAACTTGATGCTACACCTCAAACATCTAGAAAAAGAAGCACAAGTCAAGTCCAAAGCCAAAAGAAGAGAGGAAATAATAAAAATTAGAGCAGAAAGCAATGCAATAGAGACTAAGAAAACAGTACAAAGAATGAATGAATCAAAGAGTTGGTTCTTTGAAAGAATAAATAAAATTGATAAGCCCCTAGCCAACCTTATTTTTAAAAAGGGAAGAAAAAGCTCAAATTCATGAAATAAGGAATGAAAAAGGTGAAATCACTAGAGACCCAATAGAAATACAGAAGATCATCAACACCTATATCAAAAACCTCTACTCTCAACGGTTTGATACCACGGAAGAAATAGACAGATTTCTAGAAGCATATGAAGTACCAAAGCTAGGTCAAGAAGAAGTAAAACTGCTGAATAACCCAATTTCTATTAATGAAATCGAAAACGTAATTAAGTCATTACCTACAAAGAAGAGCCCAGGCCCAGATGACTTGACTGCAGAATTCTACAAGAAATACAAAGAGGACCTAATGCCGACACTCCTCCAACTCTTCAATGAAATTGAAAGGGAAGCAATCCTTCCCAAGTCATTCCTGGAAGCAAATATTACTCTAGTACCAAAACCTGAGAAAGACCCAACTGAAAAAGAGAACTACAGACCAATCTCCCTAATGAACACACATGCAAAAATCCTCAATAAAATATTGGCAAATAGGATGCAGCAAGTCATCAAGAAGATTATACACCATGACCAAGTGGGATTCATTCCAGGTATGCAGGGATGGTTCAATATACGTAAATCAGTAAATGTAATCCACCATATCAATAGAGTCAAAAGTAAAAATCACATGATAATTTCCATAGATGCAACAGTCTGTACCTTTTGATAAGGTACAACAGTCATTTATGATAAGAACCTTACAGAAAACTGGAATAGATGGTCTTTACCCCAACATAATAAAGGCCATCTATGACAAACCAACAGCCAGTATCATACTAAATGGCCAAAAATTGAAGGCCTTTACTTTAAAATCAGGCACAAGACAAGGATGTCCCCTGTCACAACTCCTATTTAATATAGTACTGGAAATACTAGCCAGAGCAATTAGACAAGAGAGAGAAATAAAAGGCGTAAAGATAGAAAAAGAAGAAGTTAAATTATCACTATTTGCAGATGATATGATACTCTACATAGAAGACCCCCAAAACTCCATTGAAAGACTCCTAGATATAATAAATAAATTCAGCAATGTGGCTGGATACAAAATCAATACTCAAAAATCAATAGCCTTCTTATACACTAACAACAAAATCACAGAGAGAGAAATAAGAGAAGCCACGCACTTCACACTAGCAACCAAGAAAATGAAATATTTAGGAATTACTCTCATGAAAGAAGTGAAAGACCTATACAGGGAAAATTATAATACATTGAAAAATGAAATTGAAGATGATCTCAGAAAATGGAAAGACATCCCTTGCTCATGGATAGGAAGAATAAATATTGTAAAAATGGCCATTCTCCCAAAACTGTTATACAGATTCAATGCAATCCCAATAAAAATATGTATCATATACCTCATAGATTTCGAGAAATCAATCCCAAAATTCATCTGGCGTGAGAAGAGACCTAGAATAGCAAGGACGGTTCTAAGCAGCAAAGGCAAGGCAGGAGGTATCACAATCCCTGACTTGAAGTTATACTACAAAGCAACTGTAATAAAATCAACATAGTACTGGAATCAAAACAGAGCCGAAGACCAATGGAATAGACTAGAAGATACAACCACAACTACAAACACACTCAACCACCTTATCTTTGATAAAGGGGCCAAACAGGTTCACTGGAAGAATGACAGTCTCTTTAATAAATGGTGTTGGAAAAACTAGCTCTACATATGCCGAAAACTAAAACTAGACCCATGCCTGTCACCATATATGAAAATAAAATCTAAATGGATCAAAGATCTAAATATTAAAACAGAAACACTAAATCTACTGGAAGACAAATTGGGTAAAAACCTTGAAGACATAGGGGTAGGTAGAGAATTCATGAACAAGACTCAAACCGCACGGGAAATACTTCCCAGAGTCAATAACTGGGATCACATCTTATTAAAATGTTTCTGCACATCAAAAGAAATCTCTAACATAGTGAAAAGAAAACCCACAAACTGGGAAAGAATCCTAGTTAACTGCCCCTCAGACAAAGGACTTCTGTCTAAAACATACAAAGAATTAAAAAAAATCAGACCCCCAAAATTCAAAGACCCCATCCAAAAATGGGCATCGGAGATGAATAAAAAATTTTCGGATGAAGAAATACAAACAGCAAATAAATATATGAAAAAATGTTCAGCATCACTAGTCATTAGAGAAATGCAAATCAAAACCACACTGAGATTTCATCTCACTCCTGAAAGAATGGCCAAGATCAAGAAAACTACCACCAACAAATGCTGGAGAGGCTGTGGGGAAAAAGGAACTCTCCTGCACTGTTGGTGGGAGTGTAGACTGGTGCAACCATTGTGGAGGTCAGTCTGGAGATTTCTCAGAAAGCTGGAACTGGAAGCCCCATTTGACCCAGCTATTCCACTTCTAGGCATATTCCTAGAAGAACTGAAAGCATCATACCACAGTGATATATGTGCACCCATGTTTATAGCAGCACAATTTGTAATAGCCAGATCTTGGAAACAACCTAAGTGTCCATCAACTAAGGAATGGATAAAAAAAGTTGTGGTATTTTTATACAATGGAGTACTACTCAGCTATGAAGAATGATCACATTGAGACA
Organism: Cavia porcellus; assembly: GCF_034190915.1. Lineage (NCBI taxonomy): Eukaryota > Metazoa > Chordata > Mammalia > Rodentia > Caviidae > Cavia > Cavia porcellus. The sequence goes on from NW_026947490.1 coordinate 43,822,050, forward strand.
TTTATAAATAAATGGACGTAGCTCGAGACCATACTCGTAAGTGTAATAAATCAAACTCACATGTATAAATACCGAATAGTTTCCCTAGTGTAAGAAATGATAAGAATACATGAAAGTACATGGTAATCATGATTCCCAGTCATACTGGTTTGAAGCCATATAATGTTTTCACTCATTAATTGGAATGGTTTTAATTTGGGTTGTTTTGTTTTATTGTCTGTGATACTACAAATAACTATTTTGAAGAGAATAAGAGCGTAATAGCTAGTGCTGATTTAATATCATCCTGTTTTGAAGCCCCATCAAGTTGTTGTTCATGTGTTTCCATTGGTTCTAACATGTTGTATCTTATTATACCTTAATGTATGTGACAGTATAAGCAAGTTTTTTATAGACAAAGAGATAATATAGAAATTGACGTTTGGTTTCTGCTAGCTGGTTCTAAATACCCTGCAATAATTTCATTATCTTGAATGGTTTCTCACTGTCTTGATAAATTTGATGCTATAGTATACGAAGTTAGACTCAAATATTTCAAGGAAAGAGTCACTATGGTAACTACTATTAATGTCAAGCTATCTGGGGGTGAAACACAATGATGCTGAAATTTTTTGGTTCTGACCAGTGTTGTTCTATTGATATGTTTTTTTTATCTCAGTCTCTCCCCCCCCCTTTTTCTTTCCTTTTTTTAAAAATTATTTCTTAGTATCTTTTAACTAAAGGAAAACTAAATTAAAAATAGTGCAATAGATTATAGTAATTTTTTTGTTTCCCTATTAACCTGATTTGAACCCCTGTATTGTTCTCCACATCTTGTTCTTACTGATTTTATTATATTCTGTTTCAGTTAACAGTATCAAGTTTGAGGGTAGAGGCAACCATTTGGAAGGCAACCAGATATTCTACGATGCCTGTTACCGTTTGACTATTATCTTCTTTGGAAGTCCTGTAAGCTCTCCAAAGTGGGTTTTATTGGTCATCTGCACTGTTTTGTTCAATTCTTTTATACCAGCGGATATAGCCTACTCTTTTTAGGATAACAAGAGGCATAATGGTAACCATTGTTGATCATCTAGTAATCCTTTTTTTTTTCATTTTATACTATGTCCATCCTCCTGATCTATCTGACTCTGTTTTGCTTTGTCACATTGGGTTTTTCTTTGGTCCATCTTGTTTTGTTTTGTTTTTTGTTTTTTGGCTTTTTTAAATCTTTTTTCTTTTCCTCTTCAAAGAAAAAGTTATAAAAACTGTGGAAGTAATGGAAACTAAAATGTGTGATTGTTAGCGTAAAAAAGAGAGGAAGGAAAGTGATCTAAAGGATATAACTGCAAGTATGTTTAAATGTGTAGGATAGAGAACCATATTGCTGAGTTTTTCTTGGATCATTGAACAGAGCTGACTGCAATCTCACTGTATTAATCTCCACTTCGTATGCTTTAATTTTGTAATCTGGACAGCTGTTTGTAAAATGACAATGTGTGATCTATTAACTGGTGAACTCTTACTGTATATTTTTTTCTCTTGAAATTCTGTATTACTTCTAGCCTTTTACTGTTTTGCTTCATTTAGTTTTGTTTTTCTCTTTAAATAAAAAAAAGGAAAAAAAAGACCTAAAACTATGAAAATGCTAGAGCAAAACTTAGGGCAAATACTCCAACACATTGAAATAAACATCTTTTTTGATAAGACCCAAAAATACAAACAAGAAAAACAAAAGTAGACAAATGGGATTATATCAAACTAAGAAGCTTCTGCTTAGCAAAGAAAGCAAAGTGATTTCAACATTCAAAATTCACCTTATCAGTAGACTAAGAAAGAAAGCCACAAACCAATGTAGAAAAAGCATTAGATAAACATGTATTTCTATGAAACCTCTTGGTAAATGAGGAATAGGAACTTTTAGCCTGATGAAGAGTATCTATTAAAAGTTAGCAATTAACATAATACTTAACAGTGAAAGATTCAATACTTTCACCCTGAAGTCGACAGCAAGACAATGGTATTTGTTCGCACCATTTCTACTTAATATTGTACAAAAGATTCTAGCTGGAGCAATAAAGCAATAAAAAGAAAAAAAGAATTAAGATCAGAAAGGAGGGAGTAAAACTGTCTTTATTAGCAGGCAATATGATCATCCATGCAGAAACTGACAAAGTTTACAAAGCAGTTACCAAAACCAAGAAGTGAGTTTAGTGAGGTTTTAGCATGTATGATTACCATAAAAAAGCAATTATAAATCTATATACTAGATACAAACAATCCAAAATTGACATTTTAATCTTATTTTCAATATTTTATTCAAATTTCACTATATTTGATTGCTATTCAGTTTATAGTTCATATCTATGGCCATTATCAACTTTTTGTTACAAATGCACAACTTTGGTTTTCATTGTGCTTTTTTGTTTTTGTTTTTGTTTTTTTTTAGTAGGCTTTGGCATGGAAGTGGAATTGGAAACAAAACTCTCACTAGGGACTTTTTTCTACCTTTTAGTTACTATTCCCTGTAGGAAAATAGTATCAAAATCGAGGACCTACTACTTGGAAAGGAATAACTGATTTTACAAGAAACAACATGGAATTTCAAGTTCTTCTAGAAGGTACAAAAAACATAGACACCTACCTGATTTCCTCCGGGTCCCGAAGCAATACAACAAAACAGCAGTAATCACAAGGCCAAGTAACAACCCAGTGACTCCAGCTGTGGCAGCACCAACTCTGCTCCTGGAAATTCCTGAATGGAAAGTTATATACTTGAGTTCCAATGACAAGGACTTTAAATCAAAACCACACAAGTGATGGCTAGAAATATATGAGAGCAGGAATTTTCCAAGTTCTGCTGCCTTTGTTTTAATTTCTATATAACTTACAATTTTAAAAACAATGACTAATAAAGAATGGTTACCATCACCTAAGATTAAAATTTATTTTCTTTCCCTTCCCCTGGGAAATCAGTACCAATTTCAAGAAACCCCAAACCTTAGGGGCATGTAAGAAATTCTCTAACATTGATAGATTTGTGTTGTCTTTTGGATAAATATCTTATTGATCATAACTACGATTTTAGTCTAAGTACCACTCATTAACCCACCTATGACACTGAATGTCACCACCTCACTGCGCTGGGCTCCCAGCCCATTGTCAGCCTCACAGGAGTAGTTTCCAGCATGTTCTGTGTTCACCAAGAGGTTGAAGGATGCTCCTCCTCCCCAGGGAGCTGAACTGTTCCCCAGAGTGACATTTTCACGGTAAAACCGGTACAGGATCGGGGGAGAGCCTCTCAGGGACTCACAGTGAAGCTCCACTGTGTCCCCAATCACGGCCTGGCCTTGAGAGGACCTGAAGGTAAAGACTGGGCAGGATACTGGAACTGAAGGAAGAAATACAGTTCACAGATATGCATGATTATATATGCAAGAGAACTTAATAAAAGCATATACAGCATAATTTATTACACTACCATGGATCTGGATTCAGGAAAAACTGGATTTTAATCCTTTTGCTAGCTCTGAAATCTTGATCTTTTTTTTTCTATGGTACTGGAGATTGAATCCAGGTCTTTGCCTATATCAGATAAGCACTCTATAATTGACCTACATATGCAGCCCATTTTATTTTTCCATTTTGAAATTATCTTGCTAAGCTATCCAGACTGACTTTGAACTTGTGATTCTTCTGCCTCAGCCTCTCAAGTAGCATGGATTACAGGCTTGCACCACCATACTTGACTGTAACTTTGAATTTTAAAAACTTATTTATTTATTCTTTTGTATAATGAATATATCACAAGCCATTATTGTTAAAACCATATATAAATAGTGATGCTATTTATTAATGACAAAAATAACTAATAGTTGAATCTTAGCTCAAATATCAAGACTTTCACATGTCTGAATTAGAATTTCATTACTCTCTGTTAGCTTGCTTTATTTTTCAGGATAGTATTAGTAGTACCTAACGTCTGTCCATTCATTCATCCATCCATCTACCCATATTCATCCCTCCACCATTTTGCATATCTGATTACCTCAATAGAATATAAATTCCATTAGAATAGGGATTTATCTGTTCTTTGCTGTATTTCCAGCTGATGGGATTTTACACAAAATTCAATAATTGCCCCATATTTGGTGGCTATATGGATGACTAGGTTGATTCAGACTGGCACAAAAATACCTACATGCAGCTCTAGCAACAATGATTTTCATTTGCACTGACAATTATAGAAATAAGACAGCCAACAGCCAGTAAATGAATGGAAAGAGAATTAAAAGATAGAAGGAGAGCAGAGAAAGGCTAGAGAGGAAAAAAATGCAGCTTGAAGGGAAGGAGGTAAGGGGACATTAAAAGCATTAAGATACGTTATGTATATGACATATGAATGAATGCAATCACTTATTCACAATGAATTTATCATTATATATTGGAAACATGTACTTAATAAAAATATTTTTAGAAGAATAGAAAACCAAGGACTGGGGATTTAGTTCAGTGGCATAAGCCACTGTCTGGCAAGCACAAGGTTGTGAGTTCAATCCCTGGTACCAAAAAAAAGAATAGAAAACCATTAATGTGGAATGCAAACTATAAGATTGTTGCTTCAGTTAAGTTGTGAAGAAACCTGATCAGTCAGTCTATGTTCAGGGCTTTAGATATAAGCTATGTACTTTATTGGCATGGAAGACTGGGTAAAGATCGCAATGACCAGATTTGAAAATGAGTCACATTTTGGATGCAAGAAAGACGACATTGGCTACCTCACCATGGTAGAGATGCCAACTCACAGTATTGCAAATATGTGGCTGCTGCTAAATCTAAGTAGACAGCTTGGTCCTTCTCATACCCTCTGAAATATGCTACAACTAGACAGACTTTGTGGATGCAGAAGGGCTCAGAGAACTTTTTCCTTGGTATTTTGCAAATCCCAGCCCTACCCAAGTTCCTGGACTTCTTCATTTTGGAAGCAGAGATTCCCAGCTATTTCCAGTCACCTCCATCGCAATCCTTCCATAAGATATCACTGAACCTCTAGTTCTATATGAATATTCCTCTGACATCAGAGAAGTCTATGACTAAAACACACTGTGATTATCACCAAGTTCAGTAAGTATTTCATACCTAATGGGGTGTGAAATAAAATATGAATACTCTGGTACTTTCAGTTCACGAAGGTAATTTTTTCCACAGTTCTGGAAAAGATGGCCAAGTTTGTGTTTGTGCAGAAAAGGTAGCCACAAGTTGTGCCTGTCACCCAATGCAGAATTTGAAAGTAAAAAACAAAAATTTGCCAACTGCTTCAGTTTGTGAACCCAGCTGTTCGCAAACAAAAGCATTCATGAACCAAGGTACCACTGTATTTAAGAATGCTTAGTTTTTAACTTAGATGTAAGAAAGACAGTCAGGTTTCCTAATGCATCAGCAGTCTTTCTCAGACCTCCTGTCATTTCTCGTAGTCAGAAAACCTAAGAGGTCCTGTGAAGACAGGGGTGCTCTGGGCAAACAGATGTAGACAGCAGGTACTTCACTTGTTTATGCATTCTTAGCATACTGAATCATATAATCAAGTTATTGATTACTAGCGTGCTTTTACAGGTTGTCTTATGATGATGGTTGTAGTGGTTGTGGTGGTGGTGGTGGTGACAGTGATGATGATTAGTCGTACTGGAAATGGAACTCATGATCACTCAAAATCTTTACAGTTCTTTGTAATGAGATTGGAGAATAAAAAAACCATTTTTATATTGCAAAGAAGTTGCTAAATTATTTTGGTGGTAGTGTTCTAAAGTGAAAACTCAAAGATATTAGTATAAATTAGTATTAGTATTTTAAGTAGTTACTAATGATCTCCTGGATTTTGCCAGTGTCCATTCCGAATGCAATTTTATATTTTTGATTGCATTGATGTTGGTCTTTTTTTTCTTGTGATAAGTTTGGCTAAAGATTTTTTTCTTTTCTTTCTTCTTCTTCCTCTTCTTCTTCCTCTCCTCCTTCTCCTTCTTCTCCTTCTCCTTCTCCTTCTCCTTCTCCTTCTCCTTCTCCTTCTCCTTCTCCTTCTCCTTCTCCTTCTCCTTCTTCTTCTTCTTGTTTTTTTGTACCAGAGATTGAACTGCAGCTGAGCTAAATCCCCAGCCTCTGGATAAAGTTTTGTTTTCTATCTTTTCAGCCTTTCAAACATGACTCTTTATTATATGTATTTTTATTGTCAATTTTATTAATTTCTGCTCTGACTTTTATCATTGTCTTCCTTGTAGTAGCTTTGGTTTCGATAGTTCATATTTTTCTAAGAACTTGAGGTACATCTTTAGGTTAATTATTTGGGCTCTCTGTTTTTCTCAGGTGGAAATTCACAGTTGTAAACTTCCATCTTAGAATTATTTTCATTGTCCATTGAATTATTTTCATTGTCCATAGAATTATTTTCATTGTCCTGGTGTGATGTGCTGGCATTATTTTTTGATTTGAGGACTATTTAATTTCTTGAATTTTTCTGTGATTCATTGTTATTTGAGAGTTTATTGTTTAATCTCTGTGTTTGCATAATTACTGCTGTTTGTTTGCTATTTATTTCTAATTTCATTACACTATGGTCTGATAACATGTATAGGATAATTTTGGTTCCTTTGAATTTATTTAAGTATCTTAATGGGCTAATGTATGGTTTCTTTTAGAGAAATTTCCTGTGCTTCTGAGGAGAATGCATATTCTGTAGTTATTGGGTGGAATACTCTGTAGATATCTACTACTAAGTAAGTTTGTTCAAAAGTGTGGTTCAACTCTGATATTCTTGGATGATTTTTTTTTTGTCTAGTTGATCTGTCTATTTGAAATAGTGGGTACTGAGATCCCACTATAATTGTTCTAATGTATATCTGATCTTTTATGCCCACTAGGGCTTGTTTTGTAAAGTAAGGAAAATCAGTCTTCAGTTAATATATGTATCTACAATTTTTATCTTCTCCTGTTGAATCTTTCCCATAACTAATATGTAGGGACTTTCTTTGCTTCTTCTGATAAGTTTTGACGTTGGCATGAAGTTCTATCTATCTATCTATCTATCTATCTATCTATCTATCTATCTCTTTTTCTCTGTCAGAAGCGTCTCAGGCTGTACTTCAGGCTGACCTTGAACTCACTATGTAGCATAGCATGGACTGACTTCAAACTTGCAGCCACCCTCCCTCCTTAGCCTCTCAGTACTGAGATGGTAGACATGTGCCATCACACCATGACACCTTTTCTCAAAAGAGGGTAGCTACATTTGCTTGGTTCTATGGTACAGAATATTGTTTTCCAGCCTGATTTTTAGTCTAACTTTCTTTCTGAATTAAGTATATTTCCTGTATGCAAGATACTGCTGTGATTTTTTTTTTCATCTAGTATGCTAACCTGTGTCTTTTGATTGGGGAGTTGAGACTATTCACACTGAGAATTATTATTGAAAGTTATTGACTTATTCTGATCATTACATTATTTTCCTGCTGCTGAATCTTTTTCCCTCCAAATTACCCTGCCTTTTAAAGGGTGTGTTGAGAAGTTTACTATAATTCTAAAGAGTTTACATTAATATGTGACTTGTTGGTTTTTCTCTAATAACTTTTAAGATTCTGTCCTGGAGTTGGACTTCTAGGATTTTGACTAAGATGTATCATGGATAAATTCTTTTCTGATTGTGACTTTTTGGAGTTTTATATGCCTAGATTACCTTTATGTTAAATTCTTTCCCTGTTCTTGGGAAGTTTTCTGCTACAATTTTTTTTTTTGGCAGCTTTTAATGGCATTCAAGTTTTCTTCTGATTTTTCACTAGTGCCAATTAATCTTAGGTAACTCTTCAGAGCCTCATCTGGCATGTGTTGGATCTGTTTTTAATTGTTGTCTCTTTTTAAAATGTGTCTTTAATTATATGGTCAGTTGCATCAGTCGTGACTTCTAGTTCTCATATTCTTTCTTCAAATTGATTACTTCTGCTCCTCACAATTCAACAAAATTTTGTATCTTCTGAATTGCTATTTTGTGCCTTTTCATATCCTTTAATTCTTTACTGAACTGATTGCTCACTCTTTGTTTTGTTCAGTTAAGGTAGCTCTTTATTTGTGTTTTCTTTAACTTCATTGACCATTTTGTTTATTAGATTCATTACCTAAATTGGAGAACTCAGAAAAAATGAATAGATTTGTAGATACATATGAATTACCAAAGATGAACCAAGATGATATAAAACTTTGAACAGTGGACTAGGGATTTAGCTCAGTGGCATAAGCACCTGCCTTGCAAGCATGTGGTCGTGAGTTTGATCCCTGATACCAATAAAAAAAAACTTGAACAATCAAAAACAGGCATAAAAAATTAGGTAGCAATTTTTTTAAAACCCTACCAAGTTTTTAAAAAAATGTAAAACCCAGTAAGTTTACCACTGTATTCTACAAGAACTTCAGAGATGATCTAATGCCAATACACCTCAAATTCTTTAATGAAATTGAAAAGTAAAGAATACAGCCAAACTCAATCCTAGAAGCTAGTATTATCCTGATTCCAGGCAAAAGCTCAACTAAAAAAGAGAACGACATGCCAATGTCTTTAATGAACTGAGATGCAAAACTCATCAACAAGATATTGGCAAACAGAATGTAAAAAATCATCACAAATATCATACATCATGACCAAGTAGGCTTCATCTCAAAGAGCAAAAATGGTTCAATGTACACAAATCAATAAATGAAATATGGGGGCTGGGGATTTAACTCAGCAAGCATAAGCGCCTGCCTTGCAAGCAGGCAGTCGTGAGTTCGATTCCCGGTACCAATAAAAAAAATGAAATATAGCAAATAAGCAGCATCAAGGATAAAAATCATGCCATTATCTCAATAGCAGCAAAAAATGCCTCTGAAAAATCTAATACTCATTCACGATAAAACCCCTTAATAAAATTGGTGTAGAAGGGATTTATCTCAATCTGATAAAAACCAATTATAACAAATATATGACCAGTCTCAGACTAAATGGAAAAAACCTAAAAAATTTTCCTCTAAAAATTAGGAGCAAAATAAGGACATCCATGGCTATCACTCTTGCTCAATGTAGTACTCGAGACATTAGATAGAGCAGTTAGGTAAGAGAAGGAAATCAAAGGAATATTTAGATGAAAGAAACTATCCTTATTCAAAGATAACATGATCCTTCACATAAAAGACAAAAACAATCCACCGAAAGACTACTAGAATTAATAAATAAATGCAGCATTGTAGGAGGATACATAATCGACATGCAAAATCCATAACATTGCTACACACAAATAATAAACCCACTGAGAAAGATATCAGTAAGTAATGTCATTCATAATGTCTTCAAAAAAATAAATATGCAGGCATTAACCAATCAAGGAAGTAAAAGGCCTTTATAATGAAAACTACAGTGTTCTGTAACGGGAGATTAAAATGAACATTGGAAAATGGAAAGATACATCATCTGGAGAGGCAGAACAAATATCAAAATACTGGTCATACTACTAAAATTGATGTATACAATGAATGAAGTCCCAATCAAAATATCAACAGCATTTCTCACAGAACTAGACAAAACAATCCTAAACTTTATGTAGAATCAGAAGAGACCCAGAGTAGCAAAAGCAATCTTGTATAATAAAAGTAAAGCAAGGAGCATCACAATCCCAGAGTGCACATTATATTACAAACTATAGGAATAAAACAGCATGGTGCAGGCACAAAAACAGACTTGTGGATCAGTGGAATCAAATAGAGGTTGCAGTAACAAGCTTGAGCATAGTAAACTATCTGATCTTTGACCATGAGCCAAAAGCATACATTGGAGAAAAGAAAGCCTTCTCAACAAATGCTGCTGGCAAACTTGTTACAAATATGCAGAAGACTCAATTTAGATCCCTATCTTCCAAAATATATGAAAACAATTTTTAAGTTGATCAAAAATTTAAGTAGTAACACAGAAGCTATCTGCCAGAAAATAAAATATGTAAAACTCTTTACAACAGCTATGGTTATGGGTGAGGACATCTTGAATACAGCCCCAGCTACATAAGAAATAATATGAACAATCAGTAAGTGGAATTATACCACATTAAAAAAAACCTTCTGCATAGCAAAGGAAATAACTAACAGTGAAGAGACAAACTATATGGTGAGAAAATATTTTACCAACTACTGCTCAGATAGAAGTCTAATATCTAAAACATAGAAAGAATTCAAAAGAATTAGACCTCTAAAAATAAAAGGTCTAGTCAAAAGTGGAACAGTGAAATGAATGACATTTCTAAGAAATACAAATGGCCAATAAATACATAAGAAATTTTCATTAGAGAAATGCAAATGAAAATAACACTGAGATTCCATCTTACCCTGGAAAGATTGTTGTCATCAAAAACCAAATAATACAAATGCTGGTAAGGCTGTGGGGGAAAAGAACACTGCTACATTGTTAGTTATAATATAAACTAGTATGACTACTAGGGAAATTAATATTTAGAAAAGACTAAAAATAGAAATTCCACTTGATCCAGCCTTTGTCTTCCAGGTATCTTCCCAAAAGAGCTAAAGACATTACATTACAGTGATACCTGTTTACTTATACTACGGAAGAACAATTTTTAATAGTTAAATCTTGGAAACAGCCAATATATCCATCAATGGGGGAAGGAATAGACCAAATGTGGCATTTATATACAAAGATAAATTTGTGCCATATGTGGAAAAGTGGGTTCACCTTGACACCATAATATTAAGTGAAATAAATCAGACACATAATGTTAAATTTTGCATGGTTTCTCTTATGTGAGAAGCCCAAAGAACATATAATTTAAAGAGCAAAATAAAAAAATAGATAAGAGGAGGTAAGGTAGAGATCTTTTGCAAATGGGAAGGTCCCCAGAAGGAAGATGGGACGGAAGTAGAAGGGGAAGTTAAAACAAGTAGCTTATGTTATATACAGGTACCAGCTACCCTTGATGAATGTAATGATTATATGCTAATGACATGTACTAATACAAACAAAATTTTATAAAAGAAAGGCTAATATTTGATTTTTGGTAAGTTTTGTTGTGTTTCATATTTTGGTGTTCAGTACCTATTGATTCTATCACACTTAGTAGACACTTTTAAAAATACTTTGTCTAGTAACCAGGGGACCAAATAAAGATAAATACTGGACAGAGAAAGGGGAAGAAAATCATGGCAAGGAATGGTCTAACAATTCTTTACCTGGACAGAGGAGAGGAATTCAGAAATAAGGACTCCTATTGCATGTTGCTTTGTCAGTAATTGCTGGATAAACATGTCGGGTATTTTGAAAAGTCTCTGCTTTTCTTTTAGAAAGACTGGGAGGGGTATGTGTGCTTGTTGAAGACACTGAATAGAAATAAAATGGTGCTATAACTCCCATTACCGAATGTGAGGTCACTAGAAGAGCCTCAGTGCTCCGAAGTAGAGGGAGAGCATGTGAAAAATTTGCCCGATTTCTCCACCAAAATCTGGTGGGTGTCACTCCATCAAAATCCCAGTGGGTCTCTGTTTGTGGAACACCATCTGAAACAAGCTTATAAACACCGTGGGACAGCTGGCTTACCTGTGACCTTCAGGCTCACCGGGTGGCTGTGCTGGGAACCCAGGCCATTGTCAGCCTCACATGAATATTTTCCGGAGTGTTCCACAGTCAAAGAGAAGTTGAAAAATGCTCCTCCTCCAGAGGGGGCTGAGCCACTCCCCACAGTGACATTCTCATGATAAAACTGGTACAAGATTGGGGGAGAGCCTCTCTGGACCTCACAGTAAAGCCACACCAAGTCTCCTACCACAGCCAGGGCCCTGGGAGCCCTGATCGTGAGGACCGGGTTAGAAATCGGAACTGGAGAAATGAAAAGACTGTCAGAGAAGAGAATCTGCGATATTCATAACCCCACTCCAGAGCCTTAGAAATAGAGGCAGCCTCTGAATGTTTCTGTTTCTTACTGACTACACTTTTGTCCTCTAACGCTCAGAAAAAATGTCCCATTACCCTGAGAAATAATCCAGGGTAATTTTGTTTCCATCACCACTCATTTCTCTCCATAAATAGCAAAAGTGTTTTCAACTTATTTTGTCATCTTAGTGACAGCTTGGCTAGCTTCCACATCTCTGACCCTTCTTGTCCTTAAAGATCATGGTTGATGAAGATCTGAAACCTTGGCTTGTGAATCAAGGCTGAATAAAAGGAACCAGAAACTTACTTTTCACAGTGACGCTAATCTTCTTGCTGAGGATGGGGCCATTATTGTTGTCAGCAGTACAGTAATATCTTCCGGCATCACGTTCCGTCACTGTGGGCAGCTGTAGCTCTGCCAACTGGGAATGCTGGGTCTTTATGCCCAGAATTCCCCTTCCATCTCTGTGCCACGAGAAGGTAATATTGCCTGTGCCCTTTGCTACTGAGCAGATAAGGACCAGTTTGTGTCCTTCAATCAGCTGCCCCTCTAGGGGCTGGATCTCTAAATTCACATGAGACACAGGGATCCCTGGAAGGATAAAAGGTAACATGTAAGGGTCCTAGCAGACGGGACTTCAAAGTCAAAGAAAAGCCTGATGCTGTTGCAACAGTCAGGAGACAAAAGCAGGGAATAAGAAATTAATTGTGCATATTATATAAGGGACCAACATCACTACCCACTCACAATTTCCATTTTGGAGAATGTAGGCACCAAAATCCATCTAAAGCTAATTTTTTTCAAAAGTCACATTTTTTAACATTTATGAATCTTTGATGCCATGGTAGATCACAGAATAACAAAGACTATAGTTACTTCTAGCCTCAAATGACTTTCCTCAGAATCTAACCCTCTCTCCTATTCTTCCAGAATTCCTCAGTTTCACCCTATGTTCTCACATTCTTCTCTGATTATTTCTGCGCATATTCAACGTCTTTGATTATTTTGATATGAGGTGAGGTCAAACATGGGGATCTCTAGAGAGTATATGCTGTCACTGGAACTTCTGATTATGTTGACTCATGCAGTGGCATATCCTGTACATCTCTGTAACTCTTACAAGGTTGGGTCCCTTTAATTGATCAATAAGCACCATTACCTAACTCAGATGAAAGAGACTCGCTAGATACATTAATCCAATGTGGAGCCTACAGAGGGCAGGTCCTCTCCATGTCCAATATCCTGGTTTACGTTCTAATGTCCTCTCCCCAGCCCCAACCTCACAAGAGCTGACCTTTTGAACACTCACTCTGCACGTGTATCTGAGACCTCTGGCTCTTTTTTGTGATCCTAGTAGTCGCTGCCTGGCACCAGTAGGACCCTGAGTCTTCATTCCACATAATGGGGATCTGGAGCTTTGGGGAGCTGCTACAGCCTGACCCAAGAGTCTGGACATCTCTGAAAAAGCAGAACTGGAGCTGAACATCTGGCTTCCATGGAGAGAGCTGGGTCTCACAGGTCAGCGTCACTGGGCCACCCTCTATGGGCTGGGAGGGCCTAGCAGTCAGCACAGGATGTGGAAACAGTTCTGGAGAGAACAAATAATCTTTATGGCAGTGAGATACAGAGCTCCTGGAGAGATACACCTGCATTCTCAGCACCAGCAAACAAGAAGTAGAGAATACTCCAAGTGGCACCATCTCCTTCCTATGGCTGATCTATAAAAGAATTTTCACAAACTCTCCGCTGAAAAGCACTCATTCTCACTCAGTTTTGTTGCCCAAACTTATATCCCACAGAAACGTATCCATTACCTTGAAATTGAATCCTCAAAGAGTTTGAAGTTTCTGTCCATGGTATTATTAATTTCCCAGAAGCAGTACATTTATATTCACCAGGGTCCATGAAGACTGAATTTATAATGATTTGTTGAAGATTAGAACCACCAAATATTTTTTCTTCATCTTTGTAGTAATCCCTTTGAATTATGCTCTTTTCCTTTTTCCCTAGGCATTTCAGAGTTACACTATCTCCTTCATAAATAGGGTGTTTGGCCTGGAGGATCAGCCAGCCTGCAAAGAGTGGAAAATGTACCCAGTTCATCCCTGTTGTTTCTTCCTTCTGTCTCATTTCTATCCATGACCAAAAAGCTACAGACCTGCAAATCTCCATCAACGTGTCCACATCCTCAATACCAGACTCTTCCTTCCCTTATGAGAGGAAAATAATTTCCAAGAATTTCAAGGAAAATGTCCTTGAGAAATTCTTACGTGTATTTCAACAACAACAACAAAAAAGGAATTGTAGCCAATATCATTCTTCAGGCATGGACCTCTTTTTGGTGGTCTCTGGGAAGTGGACAGTTCTCTAGATGGAGGAGATGAACAATGTAGTATTGTACCACTGCCCTACCCACTGGAGTCAGCACATAACACAATGCCCACACTGTTTACAACTCTGCCTGTGTTCCCCACATTAATCCAGCCTTCAAACACTCTGCCCAATGAATGGCTTGACTATCAAAATTTCCCACAACCTTTCCTCACCAGAGGAAAATTCCACATGCACAGGGTCACTCAAAGAGGATCCAGGAGTCTTGCACTGGTAATCCCCAGATGATTTAATTTGGATAATTTCAGATACTTTCTTAAGTACTTTCCCATTTTGCCACCAAGTTGTGGGCCTCTTGGTTAAGGAATTGAAATCCATGCATCTGACAGTCACTATTTCTCCTTTGAATGCTGTGGACCATGGAGGATCAAGCTCAAGTACAGCCTTTGGAGGTACTCCTGAACCAGAGATAAAAAGATAAAGACCACTGAAGTGGCGTGAGCAGGGAGAGGAGGGCCCTGCTCTGCAGCTGGGAGTTTTCTGAGCTAATTCTCAACTGGGACCAGCATTGGAAATGGAGCAGAAGAAACATAAAAAAGTACCTGGGACAGAATCTGCTCTGCCTTTTCCATGGCTTACCCTGGACATGGGCAAGTGAGTACAATAGGTCTTGGGTTCTTGGTACGGCTCAGAAAAAACTCAGAAGACCATTTGTCTTTGATTTGTCATTGGACAAACACTGTGAGGGCCTCCGCACGTGGGTGGATTCTGAATCACTCCTGTTCCATTCATTCCCACTGCAGTTAAAGGTGAACCTGGAATGTATATGCCACCAATGCAGTTCCTAGACTCTTAAAAAACTACTTCTTGCTTGGCTACCAGCATTTAATGGACAAGATATTTATTCACTTTTATTACTTTTAAACTTTGGTTAGCAGGAGAGTCTACAAGAAGGTAACTGTTTTCCACTCTCCATCTACATTGGGCACAGTTAATAATTAAGGGGCCTAAAGAATTTAAATGAAGGATGGGTAGCTAGAGAAATAAGACTTGTGTTTAGAATTACAACTGATTGTTGGGCCTGAGAAGCTGAAGAATGACAATGACATGAGCTCCTTATAAACACACAGAAGCATTTTATGACAGCTTTTTCTGCTGTGCATGGAAGTTATTTCTGTTTCTTTTGGCAGCAGCACTAGTTTGAGCATACAGAGGGAGAGGTCTTGGGGAAAAGATCACATCTGAGATTATCTTGCTGCCAACCTCCTACCTCTACCCTTTCTTCTTCCAATCTTTTCTCCATCTCTATTCCTGGTTCCTTGTTAATGAGGGTGGCTGGAGACGGGAAGTTAGAGGAGGGTCCATTTGC
The DNA here is from genome assembly GCF_034190915.1 of Cavia porcellus. Taxonomy (NCBI): domain Eukaryota; kingdom Metazoa; phylum Chordata; class Mammalia; order Rodentia; family Caviidae; genus Cavia; species Cavia porcellus. The sequence goes on from NW_026947490.1 coordinate 43,837,674, forward strand.
CCGATAGTAATGTGTTACCTCAGAACAGCAATGCCCTGATAAGTGGCATGCCCTGATGTTCTCATTTACAAGGTTGGGATAGGTAGGCTATGCTAGCCAGGGAGACCAGTACTCAGAGCCCAAGAGGAACAGAGATAAAGGGGAACTTACGTGTTTGTTCTCTTCCAGGAGCTGTGAAGGAGCCAAGATTCAAAAATTAGCGTGGAGGAATGTATCTCAAGTCTTTCAGTTAGAGGCACTATGAGAAATTTTCCAACAAAATAACCACTACATCTTTACTTTTTCCTCTTATTCTTTGCCCCCATTATGTAGCACCCAGAGCCCCTAAATGGCAAGATAAATTTAGACTATAGTTTATTTTATAAACATTTATTGTCTTGTCGGCCACCTTGCCTCATCTTGTTTGCTGTTGCATGCTTAGCAGTTGCATACTTGAATCTCTCCCTCTCTCTCTGTCTCTCTGTCTCTCTGTCTCTCTGTCTCTCTCTCTCTCTCTCTCTCTCTCTCTCTCTCTCTCTCTGTGTGTGTGTGTGTGTCTCTCTCTGTCTCTGTCTCTGTCTGCCTCGCTCTCTCTCTCTCTCTCTCTCTCTCTCTCTCTCTCTCTCACTGTCTGGGAATTGAACCCAGGATCTTCATAATGAACTAAATCCCAGTTCTTTTGTTACAGGCAGGGAAATTAGTTATAGGCAGTGAGACAGGGCTAGGTCCTCAAAGAAGCCAGTGCAGAAGCCGAGATACCTTGCAACTGTTAGGAAACAGACGCCTCCTGCTGTGAGTCAGGCCTTATGACAAAAGATCAAACAAATGCACCTGTATCCTAAGGACTGATATTCTAAATAGTTCCCTATTGCCCTGAGGAAGTCAGGAGTCACCATCCCAACCTCCTAGGGAAGAGTCACTGCTCTCTAAGAATGCTACTTTCTGTGTGACTCACTTCCCCATTTGTCCCCAATTTAATCAGTTTTACCTGAAAAATTAATCTTACTGGTTAACCATAGTTTTGTGCCACCGTATGCCTGTCTGCCATGTGAGTTCCCAGTTTTCCCCACTTTGATCCTGTCTCACACCATAAATTTATTCTATAAAAGTTCCTAGAAAAGACAGAGTCCCTGGCAATCTACTCAGGATCACTTCCGTGTCTCTCTCATACAGAAGCTTTCTTTCTCACAATAGAGATATCCTGTTCTTAACCTCCCTTATTCCTATAATTCTAGAGAACACGAACTCATACTGGACATAGATTGGTTTGGAGTTTCATTCCTCTATATCACTTTTTATATTTATTTTTTGAGGTCTAGCTAAATTGTCTAGCTTTAAATCACCTAGCTTTTTAAAATCACTGTTTATCTAAAAAACATATTTAGTTTGAAATTGTAGGAAGAAAGAACGTAGTGTTATGATTTGGCAGGAATAACTGTCCAAGTTTGCTGTGGGATGAGAACATAAAAAAGAAATAACAATAGCAAAAACAGTGATGAGAAGACAAGAGCTCAGCTTACTCTGCTGCTTGCATTTGGAGACTTGGGGTAGGTTGAAGTCCCCGGGTCTGCTCATTGCCCATCTCTTGCTATCTGTCCGTACACTCGGGGTGGAGAAAGAGACAGAACATCTAGCTTTTACCCTGGCTGACCTTACGAACTGAGGGCACTGTCCCAGATGAGCCCATCTACTTACCCAGGAGCAGTAGGAGCAGCCACAGATGCATGAGAATCCTAAACAGCTCAGGGCAGGACATGCTTGTCTCACCAAGTCAGGCTTATCTCTGTCAAAGAAGGAAGGTGGAGGGTGCTACACAGACAAGATCTGCAAAAATTAAAAAAGGGAAGTGGAAGAACTTAGTATCACCTCATCACTTGGGTGCTGAAAATATGGCCACACTTGGAAGTGTATTTCAGCCCTGCCTCTGTGCACTTTCTGATGTTCAATATCGTCTTCTTACAGTTCCAATCTCTAAGAAGAAACCACGGCAAGGCTATACCTGACTAAGTTCTCTGAAAATGTCAAGCTGTAGATTTGCTCATATTCAAATAACTTGTTCCTCCTTTTTTCAAATGGAAAAACCCCTTTGTTAACTCAAATACAGTCTCTGGTTCCCACATGTGTCTTTAGACATAGCCATGCTCAATTAATGTGAAATTTTGCTGTGATTTCCGTGTGAGTCACATACAGCCAAGGTGTCAGCAGCACGTGCAACTTTTACATAAGTTGGCATAAAGTTCATGAATGGGAAAATAATAGAAATTTGCAAGTAGCAAGAAAGCTGCATGTTAGTTCCACCCAGATCTGTGTAAATTAGGAAAAAAAATAAACATACAAATAGGAAAAACTCTATTTTAAAATCAAAGTTATTTTTAGAAAAGCAAAGTCTCACATTGCATTCAAGAAGACTCCACCCCATTATTTTCCAATGCACGGCTTATGTGCTTTCCTCACAGTTTACCAGAATAGATAATTATTTTTCTCTGTGTTCTTGCCTTTTTTGTGTGTTGTTGCCACTAACATTTAAGGGCCCATGTCTGTGTTATCACCAGTGTATCCCTGGAGCCTCTCACAATGCTTTCTAATAAATATATTTTAAGATTATTGAATGGGCTGGGAAGAACTCTGGACTAGAGTTTATTGTCCTTTTTCTTCACTATCTGTCCTCTAAGTAGTCCTTTTAGATGTTTCTTTTAGTTACACTTCTCTTTCATGAAATTTTAATATCACATAGGGGTATACATTTGTGTACTGTATGTATATTCATGTTTTACACACAAAAAGAGTAAGGCTTATTTACCTCTCCATAAGCTACATCGTGGAATACATGATCTAGAAATAGAGACAGAAGCTTCTCAGAAATGCAAACACCAGGACAGAAAGCTGTGAACTTTCAGAAGACCTTTATGTTGAGATGAAAGATTATTGCAGCAAATGACTCGTCTATGTAACTGTATAATGTCTGTTTCTCTCCTGGGACTGCAGGATCACATGAAAGAAGTCTGGCTTGTTTTGCACTGTATTTCAGATGCCCATTATGTACTAACTTGTTAGTAAAAATGCTGAATGAGTGAACAGCTAATGGACAATAGATAACAGGATAGCAAAAGACAGTCAGATATATATAAGAAAGATTTTCCTCCAATATTCTGGAAAAGAGGCACTGATTCCATTAGTGTATTCAAATGCAATTAAACTTTATTAACAATGTACCAGCTCGTTCACAGTTACTCTAAACTGTAGAGTATGAGTGTCACTTCTGACTGCTCAAGTTTAATCTAGATGTTCTTCTCATGTTGTTCTTTTCTTAAAGATATTCACATTTACCCCATTAAGTATAAATATCTTTAAGAAAAGAAATATCTCGGACTCACCTGTGATTTCTCTACAGCCAGCACAGCCATCAACAAAAGCATGGCTCAGTTGCATTTGGGTGGCTTGGAAATACAATGTGTCGAAGTAAGTCTAATGTGCATGAACAGAGGCAAATTCACTTCTCGGTAAAAGGTGAAGATGTCGCTAATTATTACTAACAGTTGTTTCCTGTGGTTGGAAAGACATATCCAGTACAAGCAGCTTTGAATGTTATTGTGCATGCAGGGCCAAAAGTACTGTAGTTTTTATGTCTCTTTGTAAGATAGCAATTATGCCTTTGTTTCCATTATAATTTCAGTAACAAGTAAGATTCCTGACAGTCCTTGTAAGGTTGCTAGATAAAATATTAGGTGCCCAGTTAAGTCTAAATTTCAAATAAAAACAATAATTTTTATTATAATTTTTATTTTTATTATCTCAGACAATATTTGTAGTCTACCTTCTGCCTTTTTTTGTTGTTCTGAGACAAGGTCTCACTCACTATATAACCCAGGCTGACCTTGAATTAGCAATCTTCTTATTTTTACTTATATGTATTGCATCTTGATCCTTTTTAATATTTGGAATATTTTTACACTAAAAAAGTTGTCACTGTTCACCTGAAATTCAAATGTAACTAGGAATCCTGTATTTTTATATGTTACATCTTATAGTCATGACTGAATCACTTCTAATTTGCATGAATGTATTAATGAATGATGTTAGTGGGAAGGACACTGGTTTCCTTCCACGTGCACGTAACTGCAACTTTCTCTACACCTCCTTAACTTTTCTAACTTGGGAGATGGGAAGTGCTTTATTTGCTATGTAAATTTTGGAAGATAAATAAAGCATGCTGTGCTCAGCTCCAAGCTCTTCCTTCCCCTGGGACACAATCCTGGTAATAGACAGGTCTGGTAACAAGAACTTCTGCACTGCAGAAAGTCTACAATTAGAGGGTAAGTTCCTAAAGATTCAAACAACTGGAGTTTGGGCTTAGATACAAGAGAAAGAAACAAATATACCAGAGTCATATGACATAAACAGTGATAGTCAGTGGGACCAGGCTCTCTGGCTGTCAGCCTTAGCTTTTAGTGAAAGAACAGGGCATTTTGCAGATTGGAGAGACTAAGATGACTAACTTTGAAATCTAATTACTAAGCCTGTGCAAGAGGCTTGTGGCTTCAGAGCCCATGGTTCTGACTTTAGAGGGTAACATCAGCTAATGATAGTTTTTTTCACAGGCCAATGGCTGCTTTTATAAAGGTGGGACTGAGGTAGGACTGTACACAGAGATGGCATTAATCAAAGGTCACAGGGAGCTCATGAAGAGCCTTTAGAAAGCTGTGAAGGCCTTTCTAATAAGGGATAGATGAGGTACCGGTTAGCCTCTAGGTAGCTGGCATTTGAATGACTGCAAGGGCTGCCCCACCACAGAAAGGTGGAAGCTGCAGGGTATCTCAACTAAGGCCAGATTACTTCTCCTAGGTAGTCAGAGTTGAATCAGACAGTTAGCAAAAGTAGAATTCTCTACAACTTCTGTAGGCACTGGTGATTGCAATACTATTTTTGGCTTGAATATTCTTTGTGTTCTGCAATATGACAAGAAGGACCATGTTCCAAATTGTGAGGGCCAAGCTTCAAAAGGATGCCTATATTAGGAACTCCAAATTCTGCCCTGCATGTAGGCCCATGGGGCAAACTGGAAAGACCATTTCTGAACTCATGTGATGTTCTCTGAATCCAAGGGCAGAAAATATCTAAAGAATTCCTGAGGGACTCAAGATAGTATAGTTACTGTAGGCAGCCATGCTGGTCTTTTCTGTATCATACAGGAAGATGAATGATAAATCTATGCAGTTCAAAAGAAGATAAACATCAGATTGCTGGGGGTCACATCTAGGAAGGATTGGTGTGATCTTTAGAGCAGTGGTCCTAAACCTTTTTGGCACCAGGGACTGGTTTTCTGGAAGACAATTTTTCAGGAACTGAGGTGGATTTTTAGTTGCTTTTTCTTTAATACTATATGTTTGCAATACTTAAAAATTCCATTCCTCAGCATCAGCATCACCACCTCAGCTCCACATCAGTCATCAGGCATTAGTTTCTCAACAGGAATGCTAGATCTTTCTCATACGCAGTTCAAGGTAGGATTCAGTTTCCTATGAGAATCTAATACTGCTGCTCAGGCAGCAATGCTGGCAATGAGAACAGCTGTAAATAAAGAGAAAGTGTCAACTCCTTGCCCACTGCTCACATCCTGCTGTGCTGCCAGGTTCCTAACAGGTCACAGACATGCACCAGTCCATAGACCCAGGGTTTAGGGACCACAGACTTAAGAAATTTCTTACTAAACTCAGATCTGAGACATGAGAAGTGCTTCAAAGAGGAAGTAAATGCAAGTAAGTTTTTATAGAGCCAATGGAAAAGACACCAAATAAATGATTTCCACCTATCTCCCAAAGAGTAGATGATAGTGACTGTCAACATTCACTTTGTATAAGAAGATGTCTCACAATTCAGTTCAAGTTCAAAGGTCCTGAGAAATCAATCTGCTGAAGCCTTACTAAGAGTTTAACATTCTGTCACAGGTGAATGCATCTCTGTTACTATCTTCAGAAACAGCAGTAACTGAAACAACCTTAGCTCCACCCAGACGTACAGCAGTTACTAGTTGCAATTAACCAGAGTAAGAAATCCAGGGCCACAGCCAGCTGTGGTAGTACATGCCTGTAATCTCAGCACTAGGAAGCTGAGGCAGGAAGATCACTATGAACACAAGGCCAACTTGAACTACACCGCAAAACTCTGTCTAAAAAGGGCACTCATATTGTCAGGTGCTTTCTTTCCACTGCTTCTAACTGTCAGCATTAAAATAGTCATACTTCTGCTTTCAAACCAAAACACTGTCTTTCTAACCCAAGCGCAGCTGAACTCCAGAGAGTATCTTGTTTTCGTCACTTTTCAACTGTGCAATCTTTGCCAAGTTATTGGACCTCTAATACTCTAATGCCATCATCTCTAAAATAGGCATGCTAGGAATAATACTAGTAACTAGCACAGAATGAATGTGTTACAAGTGTTAGATTTTATTTTTATCATTCTAGTCTCCCAAGTGCTTTATATGCAAACTTAATGAAACCGTGATTTCATGTGCTCTGCATTTTCCCTGGTCACCCAAGTTTCCAATCCATTTGGAAAGTTTGCCTTGTAATTCCAGTTGAGCTGGACTTTGATTTTTAATGTTTTCACACATTGAAACATTCTGTACCTTTGGTTTCCCTGACACAGTGCTCTCTGCATTTCCTCTCTACATCTCTTTCTGTTCCTTCTCAGAGTCTTTGCGGCTCTTTCTCTCTTCCCATTCCATTCTGTTTTTGCACCCTTCTTTACTTCTGTCTCCTGCACTCATGGTGTTCAATTATCACTTTGTTAAACTCACTTCTTTTCTTACTCTAGAGCCTGGATGAAGCATCCAACATGTACTAAGCATTGTCCTCCATCTGTTTTACTGGCATCTCCAAGCTTTATGTCCAAATTGGAAATTCGCTTTAACCACATTTTTCCACCATCTCCTCCAGGGCTCAGGGCAGAAACTGCACTCTTCTGTTCTCATTCCCAGCTCTATTATTGCACTCTGATAAAAATCGCTATTGTTGATATTGATACCTTTCACTTCTTGCCATGACCCTCTTGTAGCCCATCAATATCAACCTATTATTTTAAAGAACTTTCTTTGTTTCTAAATGCAACATACATGCAACAGTGCACAAAAGAAAAGTATTTAGCGTAATAAATTATTGGAAAGCAGTCACTCATGTAATTACCATTAAGATCAAGAAATATAATATTACTAGAAGCCTAGAAGTCTTGCATATCTTCTACCAACTGCCTTATTTTCTATATTTTAGATTAGGTAATCACTTATTCAGTTTGCATTAGTTTTTTTCCTGTTTTGGAGTTTTATAGTTATACATCAAACTATCTGTTTTCTTGTCTCTCTTTCACTGAACATTATGTTCATGGAATTTATCTATGCATATATTGTAGGTTGTCATTTTTATTGCTATGTAAAGTTATATTATATCAACATGTCCCTATATTATTTATCCAGTCTACTATTTATGGATACTTGAGTAGCTTTAAGTTTTTGATATTTAGAGATATTGTCAACATTTTGGGATGAATTTCAGCATACATTTATATAGAAATTTAATTACTGGGTTATAGAGTAGTATATATGTATGTCAGCTTCAGTTCACACAGTCAAAAATTTTTCAACTTAGACATTTTTATTGTTCAGCTTAAATTTAATCATTACCATTTGTATCTAATGGTGCCCAACTGTGATTTTATTCTTTATTCCTTTTGTTATTACTGAGATTGACCACACTTTTATTGGCTTAGTATCTTCGGATTTTCTCTTTGGTGAAGTGCTTGGTCATTTTTCTACTGAATCATCTATCTTTTCTTTATGGATCTTATGACAGTGTGAAGCTGGATAGAAATCTGTCAGCTTTATGTCATGTAAATATCTTCTCACTTCGCAGCTTAATTTGCACTGTCATCCTTGGGTCTTTGGATAAACAGAAGCTCTGAATTTCAATGCAGTCAAATCTATCAATCTTTTTCTTTATTTTTACTGTTTATACTGTTATATTTTTTGTTGTTTAAGAAATCTTTTCTACTCCAAATTATGAAGATATATTTGTTAGATCTCCAAACTAGACCCCCATCCAACTACAAGAGAAAAAACTCCCCAAGCAAATCTGTTATTTACACCCTAGGGACCACAAAGTTCAACAGGAAGCCAGTAGGCTGTCCCCAAGCGGTTCAAACTGCAGAAAGCTGATTTCATGAAAAACCACAAGAAATATGCTGTGCCTGCCAGCATCCCCTGAACCCAACACTGCCCCATCTACCACCTGGCCCTAGGCTTCCTACGCAGACAGCCAGAAGTTTGCACCACCCTCAGCAATGCCTCCCTCCGCTACCTAAACTCCCCTATACACTCACCCCTTGTTCAAGGCCAACAGTGTTTTTGCCTTTGGCCGGACTATACCTTGTCTTCAATAAGTCCTCACACATTATTTAAACTCTGCCTGTCTCAGTGGCCACAACTGCACTCTGTTTCCCTAACAATATTAAATTGTCATCTAAAAGTCTGTTCTGATTTTCAGTTTTTTAGATCACTTGGAATACATTTTTGTCTCTATCTATATATCTAATTGTTGCAGAAACAGATATAGAGTCGTTTACAGAAGCTCATGTCTTCTCTGATACTTGCTGTTTGTAATGAATAAAAGGTGCACGTAAGCATGGATTTTATGTGGTTGCACTGGCTCTGGATTCTCTACAATATTGCGTTAGTTGATTTGTCTGTCCGTGCATCTATTGCATATTTTTCTTTTCTATTTATTTTGTAGTACTGGAAACCAAGCCCAGAGCTTTGCACACACTAGAAAAGTACCCCAACACTGAGCTATACCCTTAGTCCATACTTTTCTCCTTATCATAATATCAAAATACCTTTTAATATGATAAAGTTTTTCCACCTTGTTCTGAGTCATAAATGTGTTGCTATGTTTTACATTTTGCATCTATATTTGTACATTAAATATTTTATTCAACTTTTTAAATTTAAATTTATTTCTATGCTAGATGTGATCATGCATGCCTACAAACCCAGAACTCAGGAGGTTGAAGCAAATGGATCACTGAAAGTTCAAGGCCAGCCTGAGATATATAGTGAGTTCAAGCCCAGCCTGGACTACATGAAGAGACCCTGTCTCAAAAAAAATGAAAAACAAAAAATAAGAAAACACAAAAAGAAAAATGCAAAGAAAATGTATATTTATAAACTGTACATATTAATTGGGATATAATTAATTTAAAAATGAACAAAAAATATGTTAAAATATTATGTTTGAGATAATGAAATCAATAGATCAATGAAAGGAAATTTTAAATGAGAAATCAATAGATAAATGTAAGGAAATGGAGATTATTATTATATCGAAACCTCCAACAAGTAAACATGGTATGTTTCTCCTCTTTTAGGTCTTATTTAATCTTCTTTTCTAGCTACTATTGCTCATATAATATAATACTGTTAGCTAAAATCAACTTTTTGTGTAATAATGTAATAGAATATATTCTTGCTTTCACCATTGCAAACCACTATGCATTGCTGAAAATTATATCTTTGTTCATTCTGTTATTGTAATGAATATATCCATTGATTTTTGTACATTGGCTTTTTAATCTAATAATACTAAATTCTTGTTTTAATGTCATAACTTATTTACAAATTCTTTTGGACTCCCTCTTATGCAATTATGCCATATCTGAATAAAAGTAGTTCTTCTCACTTAATTCTTGTATTTTTTTATTTCTTCTTTCCTGCAATGAAAATGACTCTAGGGAATGCTAGCAAAAATATGGAGTAATTTTTCAATTATGAAAATTATTTTCATTTAAAAATTTTCCCATTTTTCTTAATGAAAATATCCATTATTTTTCTTAAAGAAGTTCCTTTTGATTTATTAGTGAGATTACCTTATAATTTTTCTTTCTCTTGATATTCTGGTTGGGTTTTTGATTAAAAAAATTATTCTCACCTAATAAAATGGTTTCCAAAACGTACTTTCTTTCCAATTATTTCAACTATTTGTGCAAGCTTGGCATCATTTCTTTCAAACTATTTGATAAAATCAATTATTTGGGACTGGAGTTTTTATGGGAAATTTTAAACTAGTCACTCAATATTTTTAATAGTTATAAAAATTTAGATATTCTATATCTGCAGTATATTTCAGTTGATTGTTAAAATTTTCTTTCCAGAAAAAAAAATGTCAGTTTCTTTAGGAATTTCTCTATTCACCTAATTTTCAATTTTTGAGTAAAATTATGTGTTATATTATTATTGTATATAAATTGACTTCAGAATATATAATCAGTCTGCTTTTGTTTTCTGATATTGGTCATGTTTTACTTCTTTCTCTCTTCTTTTTATTTTGTCTTTATCAAGCTAGCCAAAGACTTCATTTGTCTATGGTTATTGCTTATCATTTGTATTTAACCATCTTGTTTCCTGTGTGTCTGTCTCTGTGTGCTGGATATTACATTTGACAATTTATTTGTTCAAATAACCAGAATTTTAAGTTGATTTTATATTTTGCTCAAGAATATTTGGTTTCCTTCTGCCAGGATTCTGGAGACACTAGTAATTTGGGACCCCATTAATCCAAGTTCAACCATACTGATTTTCTAATCAAACAAATGGTGCAATGCCCTGCATCAAATTGTGTGAGTTTTCTTTCTGTCAGTTTCCTCTTACAACTGGGAAAGGGCTCTTTGGGTTCTCCATTCAAAGAGAGGTTGCTTTGCAGACTCCTAATCTTATTGCTCAGTGGAGTAATCTAATTATATAAGCTATTTAAAAACAGTTTTCTCAGACTGACAGCAGAAATCAGAGAAAGTAGAAGGATACTGAACTCAAGGCATCAATCCTGGTTTGAAGACTAAAGGAGCTGAGAGAGGTCCTCGGGTGATGGTGAGAGAGGAAATAGGTCCCTCAGTCTAAGGAAAGATAAAGTTGAGTCATCTCCAGGAAGTCAGGAGACCATAGATCTAAGTGAAATAAATCAGAAAAAAATATTAATTAATTACATATTTTCTCTTATGTGAGATATTCAAAATATAAATAATCTAAAGAGCAAAATAGAGAAGTGATAGGAAACACAGGGGTACCCAAAACTGTTATACAAATTTAATGCAATACCAATCAAAATACCATTATACCTCATAGAACTAAAGAAAATGTTCTTAAATTCATTTGGAACCAGAAGAGACCTAGAATAGCAAAAGCGATTCTCAGCAATAAAAGCAAGGCAGTGGGCATTACAATTCCTAGCGTGAAATTATACTACAAAGTTACTGTGATAAAATCAGCATGATACTGACAAAAAACAGACCTGAGGATCAATGGAATAGATGAGATGCAGAAACAACTCCCAAAACACTCAGCCACATTATCCTTGACAAAGGAATTAAACGTCTTCTCTGGAAGAAAGCCTTTTTTCATAACTAACGCTGGAAAAACTGACTTTCCACATGGTGACAGTCAAGTCTATCCCCATACACTAAACAAACATCAAAATGCATCAAAGACCTAAAATTTAAAATAGAAACACTAAATTTGCTGGTAGGGAGAATAGGCAGAACTCTTTAAGACATAAGTGTAGGCAGACTTCATGAATAAAACCCCTGTCCCACAGGAAATAATACAAAGAATCAATAACTGGAATATCATCCTGTTGGGAGCCGCAGCCGAGCCCGGTCGCCTTACTTGGCGGACGTGAGGCCTGTAAGAAAGAGCAAAGCCTGAGCTAGATTACCCCTCCCATCGAGTGTGCTAAGATGGCGCTTATCTCCTGCTTCCTGCTTGGTAAACAACCTGCCCTGTAAGATAGTCTGCCTAGCAACAACTGATGTTAGCCAATCAGCCTGCATCGCGCGCTTTGAACTGATTGGCCACTGTAACCTTATAAAAGTGAGTGCCTCTCCCGCCACGAGAAGCGAAGCACGGAAGGAGCCGTGGGGAGCAGACCGGTAGAGGCTTCGGAGCGAAGCACGGAAGGAGCCGCGGGGAGCGGACCGGTAGAGGCTTCGGAGCGAAGCACGGAAGGAGCCGCGGGGAGCGGACCGGTAGAGGCTTCGGAGCGAAGCACGGAAGGAGCCGCGGAGAGCGGACCGGTAGAGGCTTCGGGACAGACTGTATAAGGAGAGAATAAAGAAAAGCCTGACCACCGCCAGATATTGTTGCGTGTTCTTCCTGCCGGCCGGGAGCGACACCGACACATCCTATTAATACACATTTGCACAACAAAAGGAATCATCAACAGAGTGAGAAAACAATGCACAGTGGGAAAAAAGTTTAGCCAGTTGTTCTTCAGACAAAGAACTTTTATCTATTATGTACAAAAAACTGAAAAAATCAAACCTCCCAAATTCAAAGAACCAATCCAAAAAGGGACATCTGAGATGAATAAAAACTTCTCATATGAAGACATGCAAATGGCATATAAATATATGAAAGAATGTTCAGCATCACTGTTTATCAGAAAGCTGCAAATTACAACAGCACTGAGATTTCATCTCACTCCAAAAAGAATGGCTATCATCAAGAAGTCAACCAATAACAAATGCTGGAGGGACTGAGTAGGAAAAAAAACTCTTCTCCATTTTTGGTGAGTGTGTAGACTGATGCAACCATTGTGAAAATCAATGTAGAGATTCCTTAAAAACTAGGATTAGAGGTCCCATTTGACCCAGCTATTTCCGTTCTGGGTATCTTCCCAGAAGAATTACAAACGTCATACCATGGTAATATATGCACAGCCATAAAACAACTCAATTGCCCATCAACCAAGGAATGAACAAAGATGTGGTTTTTTTAATATAATGAAGTTCTACTAGGCCATAAAGAAAGATAAATCTGAGCTATTTCTAGATAAATAGATACAACTTGAGACCACACTTAGAAGTGAAATAAATCTGACTCCCATGTGTAAACATTGCATTGTCTTCCAGCTGTGAGAAACTGAAAGAGTAAATAAGGATCAAAATGTATAATAGATATTGTGAAACGGGAAGAAATTGTTCAAAAGAAAAAAGCTAGAGTGAAGAAAGGGGAAAAGGAATGAAAGTAAAAGGGAAAAATGATTAAAAACAGGTAAAATGGAAACAAAGTTTTGTAAATAGAGAGAGGAAGATGGGTTGAAGGGAAGAGAGGATACAGGGAAAAGCAGAGAAATCAAAAAGATACACCATATACAAATTCCCTACGATAAATATGGTCCATTATGTATATCTAAAGTGTATCAACAAAATTAATTATACTAGCTAAGTAAGTAAGTAAGTACAAATCTACAAAAGGGATTCAAAGAAAAAGAAACAAGGAGGTATATTTTGTGGAAATGAAAAGTAGATTTGGGGAAGGGAAGAGAGGAGAAGAAAAGGGCAGGTAAACACATTAAAATTCAATATATATATATATATATATATATATATATATATATTCATCAATATAGATGGAATATTATTTATAACAAATATGTAACAAATATCTCTCTCTCTCTCTCTCTCTCTCTCTCTCTCTCTCTCTCTCTCTCTCTCTCTCTGACTTGCTGTTTGATGATGTGGTTACTTGCTTTCTCCACTGCAACCCACTATGAAGTGGTGCCATCCCCCACTAAGCCCTCAGCAGAAGCTATAACCATGGAACTGACAATCTTAGTCTTAAACTTCTAGAATTGTGTGCTAAAATAAAACCCTTTTCCTGGCAACATTTCCTATATCAGATATTTCATTGTAATAACGTCAAATGGACTAACAGCAATGTACTGGGATTGAGAACAGAGAGCAGAGAGAGTGTTTGCTCATCAACTGGAAACAGATCAATTACAAAACACTTGTACATGATGGAAGAGAAGTAATTTGTCCTCTTGGAGCACATTCTGGTTCAGGATATAGGCTTACCTTCTGCACTTACTCTGCTTCTGCCCACAATAGCATGGATAGACTGCAGGACTGACCACACACTTGGCATTTCTTCTGACCAAGCACTATATTTTACAATGTAAGAAGTAAAGCTCTGGAGCAGTGTCTCCTGAGATCCATGCCATGCTGGAACTCAGGACTCTGGGAAGCCAAGCCAGCACCTCCCCACGCTGGTAAGCGGCGGTAGTGTGGCCCACTGCAGCCCTTCCAGGGGGAGAACTAGCAGTGTCTCCTGAGATCCACGCCATGTTGGAGCTTAGGACTCTGGGAAGCCAAGCCAGCACCTCCCCTCCCTGGTAAGCGGCGGTAGTGTGGCCCACTGCAGCCCTTCCAGGGGGAGAACTAGCAGTGTCTCCTGAGATCCACGCCATGCTGGAACTCAGGACTCTGGGAAGCCAAGCCAGCACCTCCCCTCCCTGGTAAGCGGAGGCAGGGTGGCATTCTGCAGCCCTTTCAGGGGGAGAACCAGCAGTGTCTCCTGAGATCCACGCCATGTTGGAACTGAGGACGCTGTGAAAACAAATAACCATCCTGCCTCCCTGCTTAGCAATAGTGAACCTACTGCTACATGGCCTAGAGTCAAATATCCCACTTCCCTGATCCTCCTTCTTCCCCCCACCTCGCCCCCAAAAAAGAAAAAAGCTCTGGGCTAGCCTACCAAATGTCAGGTTGTATTTTACTTACGCATCACCAAGAAGCAGGGTCTTCCATTCCAACAGGGAGACAACGGCAAGAAAGTCTCTTCATCAAGTTCATTCTTAAAATCAGCACATGACACTTTTTTCCACTCAGAATATGGAATGTGAGAACCAGGAAGTAAAAGTGAGTTATAAGTTACGATAACGGCTGACTCATTTTCAACGTATTCTATTATCACTGCTGTGGGTTTCAGCTTTTCTCAGAGACATTAGACAAATGATTGCACTGGGGGACACAACAGTGATTCCCCTGACCTGGAAACTGAAACTGTCACCTGATGGCTTCGGGTTCTTCTTGGCAATGGACCAACAGGCCAGAAAAAAAGGCTGTTTTGTGTTAGCATTGGGTTTAGGGAAGATATAGCTGCTAATGCACTAGAAAAATGACCAGGAGGATATCTGGAATTCAGAACATCTTCAAATGTACCTTCTAGTATTTTTGGTTACAGCACTTTCAAATTTATTAATACACTTATCCGTTATGTCTTTTATGAAAGCTCTATATGTCCACAACTAGCTACCATTTAATAATCTGTACGTTATTTATCTACATTTTCTCTTTTCTTTTTACCGTGGTAAGTCTTGCTTATGGGTAGGGGAGAATTCTATTGCTTCTTTTTGTAGTTTTAGGGTTTGAGTCTCTTATCTTTGATCTTTCCTATTAACTCGATAAAAAGTGTTCATTAAGACAGTAAAATCCCCAATATTTCTCTAGCTGTTTTTCAAATGATACTTTCATTATTATCCAATAAGTCCATAATATTTTTATTGTTTCTTCTTTATGCTATTTTTAATTTATATCTTTTCTAGATGTGAGAAAATTTCCCCCATGTTCATTAATTAATATTTTTATAAAAGACAGAAAAAAATAGGAAAAAGAATAATACCAAATTCAAAAAAATTAACAGTAAGAAATCGCTAGCTGACACATTACATATGGCATCTTAGAAATAGTTGATCAAGTTACAAAATCAAAGCATAAAAGGTAGACACGCAAACATTGACAGAGCAAACCATTCTGTTCAATAATCCATTGAAAACTTGGTAAAATGCTCGTCTATCTTACACACTTAAGCTTCCATACAGTTAAATCCTTTAGAGCACTTTCCTTCCCTTTCATTTTTACAATATCTATTATACATTTTGGATCCTATTACTATTTCAGTTTTTATTATTTTTTACACTAGAGAGATAATGTGATATTTACAAATGTGAGTCTTATTTATATCACTTATGAGGATATTCTCAAGTTGCCTCTATTTACCTCAAGATCTTCCTTTTTATAGCTGAGTAATATCCCACTGTATAAAAATAGCACATCTTTTTTCATCCAGCCTGTGATTGATGGGCATTTTGGTTGTTTCCAAATTTTAGGTATTACAAACTGTGCTGCTATGAACATGGGTGCCCATATATTACTGTGACATGGCTTTTCAATAAAATGAGATCCCAGTTGTTGATTCTTTGAAGTGTTTGTTGTGCAGTTTGCATTTTGTTAATGAATTCTCTGCCTACCACTATGTCTCCAAGACTTCTACCTACCTTGTTATCTAGTAGATTCAGTGTTTCTCTTTTAATATTTAGAACTATGATCCATTTAGTTTTGTGCATGGTGATAGGCATGTGTCTAGTGTCAGCCTTCGGCATGTGGAGAGCCAATTTTTCCAGCATCATTTATTAAAGAGGCTATCCTTCTTCCAGTGAACATGTTTAGCCCCTTTGTCAAATATCAGGTGGCTGAGTGTCTTTATAGTTGTACTTGTGTCTTCTAATCTGTTCCATTGATCCTTGGGTCTCTTTCTTTGCTAGTACCCTGCTGATTTTATCACTGTTGCTTTGTAGTGTAGTTTCAAGTCAGAAATTGAGATGCCACCTGTCTTGCCTCTGTTGCCCAGAATTGCCTTTGCTGTACTAGGTTTATTCTGTTTCCAAATGAATTTCAGTAATATATTCTCTAGATCTGCAATGTATATTAGTGTTATTTTGATTGGGATTGCATTAAATCCATATAACAGTTTAGGGTGTATGGCCATTTTCATAATGTTGGTTCTTCCTAAACAAGAGCAAGGAATATCCTTGCATTTTTTAATATCCTTTTCAATCTCCTTTTTTAGAGTAGTATAATATTCAGCATATAGGTCTGTTACATTCTTAGTTTGATTGATTCCCAAATATTTCATTTTTTAGATGCTATTGTGAAAGTCAATATTTCTATAATTTCTATCTTGGTGAGTTTTCTGTTTGTGTATATGAATTGTACTGATTTTTGAGTGTTGACTTTGTATCCAGCTACACTGCTGAATTTGTTTATTACCTCTACTAGTCTTTTAATGTATTTTTTTGGGTCTTCTATGTAAAGTATCATGTCATCCGCAAATAATGATAATCTAACTTCTTTTTTTCCTATCTTTATTCCTTTTATTTCTTTATCTTATCTGACTGCTCTGGCTAACATTTGCAGAGCTATACTGAATAAGAGTGGTGACAGTGGACATCCTTGTCCTGTTCCTGACTTTAGAGTCAAGGCTTTCAGTTTTCGTCCATTTAGTTTAATGTTGGCTGTTGGATTGTTATAAATGGCCTTTATGAGATTGAGGTAGATGCCATCTATTCTGAGTTTCTGTTGGGTTTATCATGAACATGTGTTGGACTCTATCAAAAGCTTTTTCTGCATCTATTGAGATGACAATGTGATTTTTATTTTTGGCTCTGTTGTTGTGGTGTATTACATTTACTGACTTGCGTATGTTAAACCATCCCTGCATTCCTGAAATAAATCCCACTTAAGTCGTGGTGTATAATCTCCTTGATGATTTGCTACAATCTATTTGCCAATATTTTATTGAGAATCTTTGCATCAATTTTCACTAGTGAGATTGGCTTATAGTTCTCCTTTTTGATTGGGTCTTTCTCTGGTTTTGGTATCAGTGTGATACTTGCCTCCCGGAATGAGTTAAGAAGGATTGCTTCTCTTTAAATTTCATTGAAGAGTTTAAGGTGTACTGGCATCAAGTTTTCTCTAAATTTCTTATAGAATTCAGCTGTGAGTCCATCAGGAACTGAGCTTTTCTTTGTTGGTCAGTTTTCATGTTTTCAATTTCAGTAGCTGATATTGGATTATTTGAAATTGTTGTAGCTTCTTGATTGGGCTTTGATAGTTCATATGTTTCTAGAAATCTGACTATTTCCACTGTGTTTTCCACCCTATGTGAGTAAATATTTTCAAAGTAGGTGTATCTGATCTTTTGAATTTCTACAGGATCTGTAGTTATTTCCCTCTTTTCAGTCCTTTTGCACAAATTTGAGTTTTTTCCTTTTTAGCTTGATAAGGTTGGCTAGAGGTTTGTCAATTTTGTTTATTCTCTCAAAAAATAAACTCTTTATTTTGATTCTTTGTATTGTTTTTGTAGTTTAAATTGCATTAATTTCTGCTCTAATCTTTACAATTTCCTCTCCTCTATGAGATTTGGATTTGGCTTGCTATTCCTTTCTAGAAGCTTGAGATGTAGCATTAGGTTGTTTATTTGTGCTCATTCCATTTACTTGATGTGACAATTTATTGCTGTATACTTCCCTGTTTGGACCACTTTCATTGCAACCTACAGTATGTTGTATCTGCATTTTCACTGAATTTCAGACATTGTTTTATTTCTTCTTTACTTTCACCTGTAACCCTCTGGTTGTTCAGAAGTTTGTTATTCAATTTCCATGTATTTATGCAATTTCTTTTGCCATTGATTTCCAACTTCAGTGAACTATTGTCAAATATTATGCATGGGATAACATAATCTCTTTACATTTATTTAAGAATGTTTTATGGGTTAATATATGTTCTGTTTTGGAGAATGTTCCATGTGCAGCTGAGAAGAATGTATATTCTGATGTGGTTGGGTGGAACACTCTGTAAACATCCACTAAGTTCATTTGCTCACAGTTTGATTCAGTTCTGTTATTTCTTTGCTGACTTTTTGTCTAGTTGATCTATCTCTCTGTGACAATGGGGTGTTAAGTTTCCCTATTACAATTGTGTTCTTGTGTATTTGGTTTCTCACATCAATTAGTATTTGTCTTATACAGTTGGGTGCTCCTGTATTTGGTGCATATATATTTATAATTGTTAGTTCTTCCTCTTGAAGTTTTGCACTAACAAGTATGTAGTGGCCTTCTTTATCTCTTTTAAGCATTTTAGGTTTGAAGTTCACTTTGTCTGCAAGCAGAATAGCTACCACTGCTTTTTTCTGGGTTCCTATTGCATGGAATACGGTTATCCATTCTTTGACTTTAATCTATGAGTTTCCTTTTGAGTAAGATGTGTTTCTTGTATACAGCATATTGTGGAATCCGGTTTCTTGATCCATTCTGTCAACCTGTTTCTTCTGATAGGTGAACTGAAGCCATTTACATTTATGGATATAACTGATATGTACTGGCTCAACTTTGTCCTGTTATTTGTTTTCTACTTTTCCTCCTTGTTTAATTGCTGTGCTACCTGATGGTTTCTTTCTGTTGTTGTTTTGGAGATTGTGGTCATTTTTATCTCTATGTCTTTTAGTACTATTTCTAGGGTTGGTTTGGTAGACATGAATTTCTTCAGATGTTCTTTGTCATGGAAGTATCTTCTTTCTCCATTAAATGTGAAAGACAGTTTTTCTGGGTGCATCCTTCTGGGATGAAAATTGTTTTCTTTTAGGGCTTGTAATACTTCACTCTAGGCTTGTCTTAACTTGAAGGGTTGTGCTTAAAAGTCTGCCATGATACTATGGGATCATCTTAGATTTTGTCCAATAAGGTTATGGGGAGATACAGAGAGATCTAGAAGAAACTGGAAGTGAACACCCAGAGCTGTAAAAGGAGCCACAAATTGACACCTAGATGAGCAAGTCAAAGGAATCTGTGTGGGGAAGGACACAGTTGTCCACTGCCACCACCAGACCACAGTTTTAAATATCAATATGCTGAAGCTTGTTCTCCTCTCCTATCTTTACCTGGGCCAGCCCCACTGGAGAGCAAAGTGGAGAAGAAATGAAACTAAGTACAATTCACCTTCTCTTCTCATTGTAGACTTTCAGTGTGAAATACACCAAAGACGGCAGAAAGGGGAATACTTAAATTTTTTAAGTATCTTGCCCTTAACATCCTAATTAATGTAGAGAGAATTAAATATGTAATTTACCTATCACCTAAGAGTGAGAAAGAAAACCATGAGAGCTGCTTAAATTTTCTCTTAGGAGGAGAGTTTTATCATCACAAAAAATTATTGTACTTGAGAGAAAAAATAATTTTTATTTCCACTTACTAGAAAAAATAATTTTTATTTCCACTTACTAATTCAAATAGTGGTTTTATTTGAACTGAATCAAATTCAAATGGTATTATTTGTGTATATTGTTACTATACTATAAATGTATTTTTGAAGCATTAAGCATTATGTTTTTAAAAACGTAATATAAGTGTCCATGATTTGATTGTTAATTTTAGGTTTATTAGAGTTATTATATTACTGTGTAAGTGAGATCTAATTTCTGGATGTTTTATTTTGCCATTTCTATTTACTCACATTTCTTACTAGTTCTCTTTCTTCCTTGCCTATCAGTTTTCACTATGAAGTTTTGAATTTTCTATTTTATTTTGAGGTTTCAATATTTTGCTCACATTTAAGTGCAGTTAACCACATTTGAAGATGATCTAGTAATTCCATGAGAGATGGGAGACTTAAAATGTATGCACATATTAAGCTGCTAAAATTAATAGAATGGTGACAAGACAACAGCATTCCAGTTCAGAGACTAAGTGTCTTCACCATGTGATTCCATAACAAGGTCACTTCTCAGTTTCTTCTAAGCAGAAGCTTCCTACTCTGGAACCAGAACAAATCACTGCAATGGGAAGGACAGTTAAATCCTGAATTATTGGCTACCTAAACAGCACCAAAACAATGCCCTGAAAATTATGAACTAGGTGATTGACGGGAGGAAAAAAAAAGAAAGTTCAATTTAAGAGATTTTAGATTTGTCTTTTTAAAAAATATTTTCTAGAAGAATGTTTACACACCAAGAAGCAATGAACCTTTCTGTTCAGTGAAGGAGAAAACAAAGGCTACATTCCCAGAAGATACAATTTCATTCATTTGCTGAACATGAATGTTCAAAGTATTTTCACATTATCAACTTCCACTAGTAGCCATTTCTAAATGAAAAAGGCAAACTGATGTCTCTCGAGGGACCACTCTTTTCCCCTAAGTCCACAGCTGGAATTGTTTCTTTTGTTTCTGTGAATGGGTGACACTTTAATGATGACTCATTATTAACCTGGAGAGTTAACATGATGCTTAGCAGTACTTAAACCCTACACATTTAACGTTAAAACTATCCTAAATTCTGTAAACAGCTAGGCAGCAAAATAATTTACAATTAAATGATTATGCAACATTCAGTCCTTAAAATTCCAGTCCTAAACCAAGATTTTGGCCACTGGCAATGACATTCATTCAGCAGAGCTCAGTTTGATGCCTGATTTTTTGGGGTCTGAGTGCATCTGAAATCTATCAAGTTAGAGTTTCTCACTTTGAGAAGCAAGTATCAGAATCAGTCTTGACCTTTGGCTGCTTCTCCAGAGCAAGCGTAAGTATTCCCTGCCATACCAGTCATCTCCAACTTCTTGCTGACGTCTAGTAAATGGAGGCTCCAATCTTTGTCTGGTCATTAGCATTAGGACAGTAAATCCCTAACTTACAAATGAGTTCCATTCCAGGGCAACGTTTCTTTTGGATGTGTTCATAAGTTTCACAAAGTGAGTCTTATACATTTTTGACACAAATAAACAATGCATATTGCTTTGCACATCCCAGCAATCTCCTCCACATCACCACTGGTTTTCCTCTTGTTTCCAACATCCTGAGCTCTGGTTGAGCAGTGAAGAGTAAGAACATTGCAGCAGACACACAAGTTATTTCCGCAAATTTTTTTCCATCTATAAATGTCTGCAGTGTGAGATCATTTCTATTTGTGCTCTTAAGTTGGAAACTTACAATGTAATGCTGTATTTGTCAGTCTTGTAGCCAAATATGTAGTTGTTCTGGGTGGTTTGAGACTTTGCAGTCTCAAAATTCATTTGTTGACTAGCCAGTCGTCATCACTCAGCACTGAAGTACCCTGGTTTGAAGTACCCTGGATTAAAGTACCCTAGACCAGGGTAGACCATTGTAGATCAGATTGATGTGAATCTATCAGCACACTGCACTGAACTGAGTGCTCTCCAGTGCCAGGTTAGAAGGCTGAAACACAGGCCAGTTTCAGTCAATGTACAAATCGATCTTCTCTGGTCACCTGGTGCTCAGATTCCATAAGAATCAGGCTGTATTTGGGCCAGCTGTTCTTGATTTCCAGACCATCTGTCACTTCAGTGGCCTCAGCTGAGCCTGAGTTTGTAACTTCCAGTTCATGCTGAAATCCTGTTTTCAAATCAACTTTTATGAAGGCAGATCTACAGCCCTCGGTGAGACATCCCTGCAGGGTTGTCAACACTGGCATACGTGGGAGGCACAGCAATTCTGCGCAGAAGTGATGGTGGCAGGCTAGGCATGGCTACCACAGAGCTAGAGGTTGATTTTTCTTATGTCTCTCTGAAAGTTACACATTTAGCTTTTATGTGTGGTGGAGATCGCTTACTTAGAAGAAACAACAGCACACATATGCATTTACATTGCTTTGAAACAACTCCCTTTTGTTATATGACCATTCTCTTTAAGTAATAGATTTTATATTTTGGTCCTTATTTCCAAGTTTTTGCCATTATTAATTTGAACAAAGTTCTACTATGTTATTTACTCAGACTCATTGTCTTTGTTTTCTGATGCAGTCTACTTATATTTTTTCTTTCACTGGAGACTTACTCTGAGTGTTATTCCACACAGCATCTTTAATCACTCTCTCAGTGAAGTGAACGTCTAGGTAGATACGAAAGGCAAACGTTTCCCCCCTAAGTAGATTGAAGCAATTAGTTACCACTGGTTTCTTGTATTGAATGTTATTGTGAAGAATACTCAGATCAATTTTATTTCTGTGACCTATAGGAACTACCCCTATGCACTTGAAGACTATAAATTCTCCCTTGGTTTTTGATATTACTAAATTTTACATTAACTTTTAATTTTTTCTCTCTAGTAAATCATTACACATTCCATGTGAAATCTCTCTGATTTCATAAAAATTCTTGATTATGTTTCCCTCCAGTTTTCTTCCCTTATCTGTAGTAAATTTGTCGTACAGATACTGGCACTTTCCTTGCCATTACTTAGATTTCTTCACTTTTATTTTTACAGTTTCCCTTTCTTTAAATCTTGATATTTTGAGATTATTTCCTCTGAAGTCCACTAACATTTTTCTTCATTATTATTCTATGAGATAATCAATTCATCTATCTATTACTTGTTTGGATAATTACATTTTTTATATTTATTATCTCCAGCTTTGTCAACTTGTCACATTTTTGTATAGGTGATACTGAGGAGGAGTCTCAGGCAGAAAACCTCTAGAGTCTGACTGGACACAATCATTTCTTATTTGCCAACCCCACTAAAGAATTCGTCTGTACTTCTGCTCGGGCCACTGCTCTCCCAAGACACCTCTCTGCTCCTTTCAGTGATATTGTCTCCATATTCTATAGAATACAGTGGTGCTAATTATTATCTGTTTCTTATAATGGCTTGGCCCAGGGGCTGCCCTGATTATTATCCCACTACTATATCAAAATGGTCCTGCTGGATGGGCAATGATCATTTCAGCACAGTATGAGAAAGAAATATCAAAGCATTCTATCACCTCCAACCCCCCTCTCCTCTATCCAGCATCTGCTTCCTGCTATTTCTGTCACCATATGTTCTTATAATAATCTTTGCATAAGGTTTTGATAGACACCAGCCTACCTCTTGCTTATGATACAGTTTAGGAATGCAGAACCTGAAACCATCTTGCCACAAATGTAAGGTTATTAATGAAAAAAAAAAACAATTAAAACAAGATAGGTTGGTGAATTAGTAGCAGGTTATGGAAAAGTAGGTTTAAGGCTTTGGTAGAAAGAACAAAGTATTGGAGAGTTTTTGAAGGTCAAATAGCATCTGTCCTTCTGTAAAGTGTGTGTATTTTTAGCTGGGGTGTCATGTGAAAACAAAACAGCAGGGGCCAGAGAAACCACTAAGCATTTGCATGTGGGGCAGACTCCAGCTTGTACGGGAGGCAGTGTCTGTGTGTCTCCAGAGCTGGTGAGAACAGTCGCAGTTAAATCTGTGGGGCAGGACCACCAAGGCAATTGTCCACTGGTTGAACTGGCAGGAAAAAGAATGAGAAGTGAGCACAGAATAGTGCTATCATGTCTTTTCCACCTGCAGTTCCAAAGACTTTGGTGGTCACAGTTTTCCCCACCCTTCTTTCCCTTCCTGCTTTCAGATCTCTTCTCTTGGGTCCCACATCTCCCCAACCTCCATGGCTTTCGTCACCACATTACATCTCACACTTCATTTTAACCCACAAAGAAATTTCAGACATAAGTACTACCCATGGCCGAGGCTCTTTGCTTTTCCAAAATGTTCAGACTCTCATATTTCTTTTCTTCCCTCTGCTACTCCTTCAGGACTCTGATAGGATGTAAGAGACAGGACCAAGAAGAGAACATCAGAAAGAGAGAGGCTTCTCTCACATTTTGTGGAGAATGTGCAAATCTGCTTTGGTCAACTTCAGTTTAAGAATCTATTCCTTTATTTAAAACTGCATTCAAAATGTCCTTATAATAATCTTTATACGTGGTTTTGGTAGACACCAACCTGCCTCTTGTATAAGGTACAGCCTAGAAATAAAGAAAAATGAACCACGAATCCTAGCAAAGATCTTATATCTTCTTGTCAACCATTAAGCAGTAATACCTTATTAGCAGCTTGAGAGTATTGTAAACTTAAATCCATTATCTTAACAGTGTTACTTTTTATTCTGTGTAGGAAGAAGGGGTGGATTACTAGATTTTGGTACTGAAAAAAAAAAACAATTATAGTGTTTTTAAAGTTTTCCTATGAGATCCAAACAGAAATGTACTATAAAGTAAAACTTTTTCCTAACATAAATTGAGGTGCATCACTTTTATACTTTGTTGTAAGTCTAAGTTTTATTATTTTGTCAACCTCAACATGCCCAGGCTGTGGAAAGGAAGTGAGACCCGGCCTCCCTGCTAGGCCTAAGCCAGAGACTCAGGCTCTAAGAAAATCTCAAAGACCTCTTGATTTTGAGGTCTCTAACCTTTACAGCCATGAATCTTGTTCCCTGATGCCCAGCTCACCAAATGCCAATGAATGTGACTATAGTGTCATTAGGTCCTCTTCATTCAGCTATTTGAGAGTGACCTGTCCCAGAACTGACCTGCATGGGTTTGTCAAAAAGAAACAGGAAGCATGGATGAGAAACTACTCTTCAGAATATTTGACTAAATGGAAAGCAAGAAAGTAAAAGTCTCCTCTATTTCCTCACATACTGTGCTGAGAAAATAGACTGTTCTTTCTATAAGGTTGTTTCTATTCTGTACCCTGACAGTAATGTCTTGAAACCTGGTAGATAGAACCTCCTCATTATCACAAGATACCTCAGGGAAGATGTTGCCAAGTTATTATCCAAGTCTGCCTAGAATAACAGGAAATGAAGGCTTCCTTCCCTTAGATTAGTAACTATCCAAAATGTTGACTTAAAGAGCAAGAGTGTCCATTGTTGCATTGTTTATCATAATAATTTTTGGTACTGTAACGGCCCTCAAATAAAGCATTTACAAAACAATTTACTATTGATCTTTTTTTGGTTTTTAAACAAAACTTTAGTTACATGTTTATATTTAACAGTAGACCACATTACAAATATTTTAGAATAGAATAGTGTTTAGTGATATGAAGATGTCACAAAAATATTAAAAGAAAAAGTCAGGTTACTATCAAAACTCTTTTACAATCATATTTTCTATATGGAACACATGCATACACTATAGCAATTAATCAGAGTGATGGAAATGTAATATTCAGTTTTCTCTTTAATTTCTCTTCTAACTTTTCTACTGTGGATACACGCACACATCACACATGGGCACACACACCCACACACACACACACACACACACACACACACACACACACACACACCGTAGATCCAGTGATGGCGAATCCTTTAGAGACCTAGTGCCCAAACTACAACCAAGACCCACCTATTTATCACACAGTGGCAATGCTGCCCTCTATGGGCTGATATCCAACACTGCTGGGGCAGCTTGGCTTTGCTGATGCCAAGGGTCTCTGCATGCCAACTGTGGCACATGTGCCATACGTTCCCTATCAGAGCCACAGATCTTAACTCCAGGCTCGTAGCTCCAGGCGACTGTCCCCTAAGATTTCAGTGTAAAAAAGTCATAAGTGTGAGTGGGAGAGAAGTTAAATGCGTAAGTGGCACCTCTGAGAGTCTCCCTCTGAGACTGGAGAGGTCACTGACAAGTGAATCACTGGGCTAGACCTTGGATGCCTGAATGTGTATGGTTCCTCCTAGTGTCTGGAAACAAAAAAAAGTTTAGATGAGTGATTCTTAGAAGACAAGAGTGAATTTGGGATGATTACTCTCAGAGCAAACATCACTAAGCAGAGACACAGCACATATGCACATAGATATCTACATGTTATATGTGCATTTAATACATTCCAGAAGGATTTATCTTATAGCTGTCATTAATGTTGGAGGTGTGTACTATTCATCAAGAGTAATTGGGTACATTGGGATTTTTTTGTTTTTTATTTTTGAAAGATAAAAAATAAAAATAAATAAATATACAGTTTCAAAACAGATTAGTAAGAGAGTTACATTAATTAATACATTGTATATTGTTATCTTCATAGGAGTTATTTAGAGTACAAGATATTAGCATGATGTTTTGTCTAAACAATATTAGCATAAACCTTTCTTTTCAGTGAACTAAGAGAAGCTAGTTGTATAACTAACTTAACTATTTTGTGTATGAATATATTTTTTCTTTTTCCCTTCCTTTCTTTCCCCTTTGCCTCATCACAGTTTGTCTTTTCTTTTGAATGGTTTCTTCCACAATTACAATATTTACTGTACATTTTGAGTCTTATTTACTCATTCAGTTTCTCATGCTAGTGAAACAATACAATGTGTATGCATATCGGTTTGATTTATTTCGCTTATGCGTATGGTCTCAAGTTGCATTCATTCACATAAAGTCTTAAGTTTGTGAGGCTGAGGCAAGAGGATTACTATGAGTTCGAGGCCAGCCTTAGCTGCAAAGTGAGTTCAAAGTCAGCCTGAACTGCATAGTGAAATCCTGTTTCAAAAAGACAAAAATAAATAAATAAATAAATTTTAAAAAGTTTTTTTTAAATCTCAATTTTATTATTTTTATAGCTGAGTAGTACTCCATTATATATAAAGAAACAAATCTTTTTTAATCTATTCTTCAGTTGATGGGCATTTGGGTTGTTTCTAAAATTTAGCTATTACAAATTATGCTGCTATAACCATGGGTGCAAATATATCACTATAGTATGATGTTTTTTATTCTTCTGGGAAGATATATAGATGGGAATATCTGGGTCAAATGGGAACCATAATTCTAGTTTTTTGAGGGGTCTCCACACTGATTTCCACAGTGGTTGCAAAAGCATATACTCCTGCCAACAGTGGAGAGGGGTTTCCCTTTGCACAAAGCCCTGCTAACATTTGTTACCGGTTGTTTTTTTAATGATAGCCATTTTTTCTGGGGGGAGATGGAATCTCAGTGTTGTTCTAATTTGCATCTCTCAAATGACTAGTGGTGCAGATCATTTCTTCATCTGAGAAGTGAGTATTCATCTAAGATGCCCATTTTTCTGATTGGGTCTTTGAATTGTTTTTTATTTAAAGAAAGACAAAAAAAATACAAAACGGGCAGAAATAGTACATACCCTCAAAAAAAAATAAACAGCAACAAATCACCAGCCAGTGCACACACATTGTCCCCCCACAAATAGTTGATCAAGGTACACAAGTGGAACATACAAATGTGAATTCAACCAGGGAGACTGCAAAGAGTTCCGTTCAACCATTCAACAAAAACCAAGTATCATGGCTATCAGTCCCACACACACGCATTTATCCATATCCTCACTTACGTTGAAAGCCAACATAACTTATTAGATTAAAATCCTTCTGAACAAAGATTAATAATATTGCTGGATTTCACATCATTACACTCCAGAATCCTGACTGGGCACTGCAGTGCCCCCTTCTTTCCTTCAAAGTTTTTGTTCATTTCATCATGTGTCATCAGATCTCATAAACTACTCATTGGCTTCACATAAGCATGAGTCTTAACATGCATTTCCATCCTTTCCATATTAGAGGGAGAAACAGAACAAAGCAGGACAGAACTAAAATTTTTCCTAAAGAAATATAAAACTAAAAAGACATATAAATCTGCTGTACAAGGAGTTCTACGATGGTCACTGTGCTGCCCCTTGTCATCATCAGCAGTATTGGCTATATCATCAGATAAACTATAATTGAACATATCAGTACACAACAAGATCAACAGAAATATAACTTTGTAGATAGTGTAGAGCTACAAGAACAGGTAGTAATCAAATCAGAATGGGTATCATAGTGAATCATTGTCATTTTCAGTATAGTTGTCCACACTCAATTTGACACCATCAACCTTACGGTTTTGAATAAAATCTGTCAATAATAAGCAGCAATCAAACAAGTCAGATTAAACTAAGATCAGTCATGATACAACACTATAAGTCATACCGGGATCTTGATTGAGTTATTAGGAAATTAAAGATGTCCACTGCGCTATGTCCTGATATTTTGGGATAGCTATCTGTGCCCCCTCAGATCCAGTACTTATATACAAACTAGGACAAAACAAATTCCAACCAAGCAGAGTGGTGTGAGTAATAGGAGTTTTAATTCCTGATACACTAGTAGCTAGCTATATCTTCTGCTGTTTTTTTTTTTGAAGACTATTCCTCCCCTTTACTCCCCCAAAATGAACTGCATATTTTTGGGTCTCCCCAACACTCATGGTTTTGTATTGGTGGGGGAAACCTACTATTTACCTAAGTGTTTCCAAACTTTCTCACTCCTGGGCTGGATTTCTAGTTATATTTCATTTATTAAAGCCTGTCTGTTCAACCTATCTATAAATACAAGTCTAGTTACCTCGATTACTCTCTGGTTCCCTATCACATCGAGTTCTGTTTTCTCATGTTTGATTTTTGTCCATATAACCTTCTTCAGGCTAATTATATTTCCCTATAAAGAGCCTCTCAGTGGACCCTATCTCTTGATTCACTTTGCCTGCAATTCTCTCTTTTTTCCCTTAAGTTAGTGTATCTAGGCCATCTATATTAGAAATTATATACAACCTTCTTTGCCTCATTTCTGTTGAGCTCTTTTTCTGTCATTAATTGTCAGTTTGTCTTCTTCATTTCGCTTTCTGCTCCATTCATTGTGGCCTCTTTGCCACTGTTTCTGGAATCTTGGTATTTTTCTCTTTTAGAATGTCCTGCAGTGTTCTCTGTAGCATTGAATTGGTGGTTGCAAATTCCCCTAATTCCTCTTTATCCTGGAAGCACCTTGTTTCTCCATTAATTTCTAGGGACAATTGTGCAGGACATATCAATCTTAGCTGGAGGTTATTGTCATTCAAAGCTTGAATAATTTCACCTCACGCTCTTTGTGATTTGATGGTTTGTGCTGAGAAGACTGCTGTAATTCTGATGTGTGTTCCCTTGTATGTGATCTGTTTCTTGTCTCTGACAGCTTTTATTTTTCTGTTCTTATATTGGATTTCTGGAATTTTGATTATTATATGCATGGGTGTAATTCTGTTTGGGTTGTAGGTGGCTGGGGTCCTGTATGACTCATACATCTGAGTATCTTTAACTTTTCCCATATTAGGGAAGTTCTTGTTTATTTCTATGAATAGCCTTTGCAGTTCATTTGTTTGTATCCCTGCTTCTTCTTTTACATTCTTAATTCTTCAGTTATAGATCTGCTTATCATCTTCTAGCCTTTGTATTGTTATTGCTTGTTCTTTTGTTATTTTTGAGAAGTTTTTCCTTTCATGCTCCCACATTACAAATCTGTCCTCCAGTTCAGATAGTCTATTCTTAGTTTATTTCAAGCTGTTATGCCAGATTTCAATAGAGTTTTTAGATTCCTGGTAATCTCTTTGAACCTGCTTCATGTATTCTACATTTTCTCTATTTTCTCCATCAAATAATTCTCCCCTTTTTGTTTGTTCTTCCATTCTACTATCTGTTGTTTTTTTGTTTTTTGTTTTTTGTTTTTTGTTTTTTTTGAGGGCGGGAGGTATTTCACATTTCTTTAACTATTCTACTTATATCTTGCTTTACTTGGTTACATACTTCATTTTTTAACTCATCTATGAGGTCCCTAAGATATCGCTTTATGTCTTGGTGCCATGCCTGATATTGTATGTTTTCTGTCCTCATTCTCCTTTGCATTTACCTTTCCTGGATCGATGTTCTCAGGGTTGGGGACCAAGGACCATTTCTTGTTGCCTCCTCTTCTCATATTTTTTTGTTCCCTCCATGCAGGCATGTATAGGAGGCCCAGTTTCTTTCCTTGTCGGTTTCAGTTTGTCTGAAGCATGCTGACTAGGTGGTCCTGCCCACTGCAGTTTACTAGGAGGTACAGACCCAGGAAGCCTATGTTGGGCCCACCCCTCCAGGTCAGTCAACCTACTGAAGGCTTCATTGCATTAGGTTGCACTGCCAGGTGCAGGAACTTGGTTTGGGCTAGCCTATTGGGCCTCAGTTCGTGAGGTCACCCAGGTCAAGCACTCCCCACCAATCCCGCTTGAGAGGGGAATATATGACTGAAGTCACTGCAGTGCCCTATTCCAGCCAGTCTGCCTGGTCTCAGAATGTCCTCTGTTGGAGCCTGATTATGGGAGGGTCCCCGTCCCCCTCACCACCGCAGGTCGATGCAGGTTCCTCTCACCCACCACAGGTCAATGCAGGGCTCCCTGCCAGCTCCGCTCCCAATTCAGTTTGCCAATTCCCATTCTCAGAGCGTTCACGTCTCTGGTGAGTTGCAACTAGCAGGCTATCCCAGCTGTGCCAATTCAGGTGTGGCAGCGACAGGGTATTCAAGCCGCAAGTTTTTTAGGTGTTCCAGTTGTAGCACCAGGATTTCATTTTCAATTGGTTTCTCTCAGCTTAGTTTGGTCCTGGGTTGGCAGGGTATATCTCCCTCTGCTTAAGATTCCCCTCACCACACCATTCCTGGAATCTAAGCTGGCTATCTCAGAGAGCCACTGTAGCTGCTGTTATCTATCCGCCATCTTTTCTCCATCTCTCAAGTCTTTGAATTTTGAAGCCTTGATTTTTTTTTCAGTTCTGTGTAAGTTCTATATATACGTCCTTTGTCTGAGGGACAACTGAATATAGCTTTTCCCACTCTGTAGACTGTCTTTTCACCCTGTTGGTGATTTCTTTTGATGTGCAAAAGCTTTTAGTAAGGTGAGATCCCATTTCTTTATCCTTTGTAGTATTTCCCTTGCAGCTGGGGCTTCCTTCATGAAGTCTCTGCCTACACCATTGTCTTCAAGATTTCTACATGTTCCTCTCTTCCAGTAGATTTAGTGTTTCTGTTTTTAATATTTAGATCCTTGATCAATTTTAACTTTAGTGCACGGTGATAAACATGGTTGTAGTTTTAGTCTTTGATATATGAAAAGCCAATTTTTCTAGCACCATTTATTAAAGGGACTTTCTTCTAGTGAACATGCTTGGCCTCTTTGTCAGAGAAGGTGGATGCATGTGTTTGTGGTTGCAGTTATATGATCTATTCTATTCCACTGATCTTCACGCCTTTTTAAAATTTTTTTTTTTTGCCCATAGTATGCTGATTCTATCACAGTAGCTTTGTAACATAATTTCAGGTCTGAGATTGTAATGTACCCTGTCTTTTTTTTCTTTAAT